>NW_027270186.1:0-11387 GCF_030848805.1 Temnothorax longispinosus | reverse complement strand
ATATCGATAGGTTCATAGAATAAATAAGGGGTGTTGAGGGGATTGCGACCGAGAAAAAAAGGAAAAGGTAGAAGAAAAGAGAGCAGCGAAGAGAAGAAAAGAATAAGAGTAAGGACATGAGTAGAAGCGATAGGAAAGATTAATGGATAGGGAAAATGAAAAAGGAAATCAGGATAGAGAATTTGCAAGGTAAAAATATTTGTAGATAACAGAAGAAGACAATTAGAGAACAAACGGAAAAGAAGACTGGCAAGCAAAGATGTAAAAAGACGTCTTCAGAATCTATAGAGGAAACGCAAATAGAGGATGAGGTTAAAAGGTTAAAAAACAGATGAGGTTAGATGGCGATTGACAGAAAGACGCTGAGTTTCAGAGATTGCATGCTTCTAATCCACGGAGGATATATAATCAACTTTATTTTGGAGATGTGATAGAATGGAGAAGTCATAAACAGGGACATATGTTACCCCTCTACCTGTCAAGCAGAGTAGCTGGCAATGATGAGCATGCCAGAAGTTAAGGGCATTAGAAAGTCGCTCAGGTAGGTTGGTGGCAAGAACAGTCGGGTGAACTGCAACAAATTTGGTCAAAAAGGACTAGTGAGGCAATGCGCATGGCCAATCATAGAATCGAAGGAAGACAGGGAGGAGTAAAAAAAGGATAATGCTAGGAAAGAAGAACCGGAACGAAGGAGAGATGTTGCCAAAACGAGAGTGATAAGACAAGGATAAGGTATAACTACAAGAGAGACTGCCCAGCAGAGATAAAGCCAAAGAAAAGATCAAAGGAACAAAATCACGGAAACTAAGAAGGATGGAGAAGAAGCGGAGAGAAGGATCAGCGAGAAGACTGCTAAAATATGTTTGGAGCTGAAGGCGTAGATCAACTTAGAAGAAATAAAAAAAAATCTTAGTACATCCGGAGAGCACCGAAATGAGGTTAAACACTAGACGCTGAGCAAAAAGGAAACTTAAAGAGCAACGAAACAGCCAGGAAAAAGAAGAAGAAAACATAGGGAGAAAACGAGAGGCAAAAGACAGGGCAACAGGCAGGCGAGAAGAAAAGAAGAATAGAAACAAGCACCACGGGCCGCTCCCACCCATAACAGCGGTTGTGAAGAAAAGGTGAAGTAGGCGGACAGAAGTAAAAAGACATGGAGTTAGAGAGAAAAAAAAAAAGAGAGAGAGACAGGGGAAGCAAAGAGGAAAAAAAAAGTTAAATTTAGAAGAAATGGGAATATAGCAACAGAGAAATATAGTACAATGAATGTAGAGTTATGGAAAAAAAGAGAAAATTAGAGAGAGAAATTTACTCGGAATAAAAAAACCAAGGATGTGGAAGATGTGATTTGTGAAATGTTTACAGATAAAAGAAGAAGAAGGTAAATATTAGAATAAAACAACGGAAATCGCTACAAGAGAACAAAACAAAAGGAAGAGGAGATACCAGCAGAAATAGGCCTACAAGCGGTCGAAGAAGATAAAACAATACACGCAAAAGGCTATGAAAAGGGCAAAAGCGACACAAACGAGCGAGGGAAAGCATGTTGGAAAGGCTTAGATAAGAAACAAGGACAAAGAAGGAACAGAGACCATGCAGTCGACAGGCGAGAAAAGAAAGGAAGTAACTTTATAAATAGAAGGGGACCCAGAGAGAAAAAGAGGGAAAGAAAAAACGAACGGAGCCACGAAGTAGGGAGAGTAATAAACAGGAGATGAAGCGAAGGTTGACGAAACAAAAAAAGAAGCTCCTGCCGAGCGGGAGGACAGAAAAACAACCGGGAAAAAGTAAGAACAAACCAAACCGGGCCAAAAGGAGACACTGCTACAGAAAGGGAAAAAAAAGATCAGGCGAGAACAGCGGAAAAACGCAAAAAACCGAAAAGAATAAGCGCGTAGCCACGTACCAAAAGAATGCTCGTCTGGAGGGGGAGCCAATAGAACCCAAGCTTAGAAGAGAGAAGAAAAGAAAAAGAGACAGGAGAAGGCCAAGGAGCCGAAATAGGGGAAGTAGATCTAAAAAGAGAACGAGGGAAAGGAAATAGGGGCTAAGGTGACAAAGGGGGCAAAAGAGTAAGAGAGAGGAGAAAAGAATAGCTAGAAGGAAACTAATGTGTGGTGGGGGGATTGAAAAAACATGCGCAGCAACGAACATACGAGGCCGGCTGTTAATCGAATAGCCCTACACTAAGGGTATGGATTCCATGTAAAGACCAGATTAGTCATACAATATTTCAGGCAAAAACCAGGAAGAGACGGCTGAAAAAAATAGAGGGGCGCGATAGGGACGTTAATTATTTTTAAAACTTAATTCATTGTAAGTATAAATAATATTAAAAAAAGATGAATTAAGTTATTGTACATTAATTCATCGTTTTTTTTTAAATTGTTTTGGAGTAAGTAGTCGATGTAACTATAGTACGATAGAATAAAATATATACTACTTAGTGACGTTGTTAACACTGTTTTTTATTATATCGGAAAAGTTAATAATTGAGTAGGGGATATTTCGAGTAGTGTTTCGTAAAATTTACGTTTTTTTATTTTCAATTGGAATTTGGACATGACCATGACTATTTTTTTATATTAAACATCAGGGTATTCCGCTAATTTCAATTCTATTCTAAAGTTTATAATTTAGAGATTCACTTGGATTAAGAAATTAAGCATTAAGAAATTCACTACAATAGTGCCTGATTAGCTTGTTAAACGACTTTCATAATCTCTTTGGTACATACAAAGCACTTTATATATTTGAAGATATGTAATGAAGAAAAAAATATAGGCGCGTCACTGTCGTTTTGTGACGAAAACACTGTGATGAACTTGATTGTAATTGTATATGGGAATATATACAGAGAGAGATATATATAAATATATATATACCCAAAATATCGCATGTTTTTTCAGTTACAAATTCTTTGAATTCTAATAGAATTCTCTCGTAGGAGAATCTACCGGTTAATGTTTCTTTTTCATCAATTTTCAATTTAATTAAAATCTTGTTCGATTGCAGGTCTGAAAATTTCTATTAAAATAAATTAATCCTCAGTTACCTTACGTTTTTACACCCCGATATTACCTCACCAGGGTCTGAGAAACCCTGGCGTTTTCTCCAGCTTGTATCTTTAAGACAAATGCATCAATTTGACGTCATTTTTTTTTAATCGATACATCTTTTAAAGATCTACAAGACTGTGCAGGTGAGATTACAAATTAAAAAATGTAAATGTTATTTAAAAAAAAAAGAAAACATGTTTTTTTGAAGAAACAAAAAAATTTGCTTTTTTTTAAATTAACGTAGTACTGACTAAAAAAAATACAAGAGGTTTCTTATACATGATTCGAAAGGTCAAGATTTGTACTTTAAGAAAAAATTAGTCTCAACGATTAATTCCAAAAAGTATATTTTTTTTTGCAAAGTAAAGTTGCATGATTTTTGAAGAAAATCGATCAAATATTATTGTCTCTAAAAAACGTTTTTTTTTTAATCGTAAAACTTGCGACCTTGGGAATGAAATATAAACATGTAGAAGAATAACAAAATATTTTTCAAAAAGTTTCATATAGCTAATACAAAATGGCGGCTATGGAGAGGTAAAAAATCATGTTTTTTGTATAAAATCGGTAAAAATGTTGAATAAATGCAATAAAAATGCATGAAAAAATACTTTATTTATTAAAAAAACATATAAAACAAATATTATATTATTGTGCGCAAATGCTACATATTTTTGCGGCATGTTCGTTACACATAGGACTGTTGCATCTTACACATTTGTACCACGTTTTTTTATATCTTATATCTTCGATTTCAGAATCTTGTTCAACGATGTGTACCACCTTGGCCATTGACCGAGTGCAAGACCTTGTCTCCATTTCTGTATAATAATAATAATAATTTTTAAAATGAAAAAATGAAACAGTTTTGATTAAAAAAGTTTTGTTAATATTTACTAAATTTTACCTGAGAATGTCGCAGCAGCCGTGAAATCAATATCTTGACGCTAAGCTACTAGATATTATTTGATTCTGTAAACCAATAAAATCCAATATTTTACTTTTTATACAACACAGAATATTTTTTCTATCATTATATTGCATAAATATGTAACAATGCACCCCCAAACATGCATCGTTCCGGCAGGAACACCACGCCGAGACCACCCAGCCGACTACCCGCGGGGGTGAAGAACGGGCACGGTGTGCCCAGCGTATTTTTAATCGTTCTCACATGCAATGTTAGGAAGTCCGCGAATGGACTTAACGCGGCAACCGCTTCACCGCGCCGAGCGGTGCCGAAGGCGGCCGAAGACCGCCGAACGCGATCACGGCGTCGGAGCGCCGCGATCCCCGATCGCTCCGCCGCACCGGCCCGGCGCTCGCAATCGCCGTCGCTACCCCCACCACGCCGCGACGCCGCCGCGACGCGTATATAAGCCCGGGCGTCGCTGGCACAAAGCGCAATTCTCGATCATCCGTCTTCCCGACAACACCGATCCTGAATTCCCGCACTAAGCCAGTCCGAACGTAAGGTAGAGCGCCTCCGGCATTCTCTGTCTTCGCCGAGTGTGTCTCGGCTAACGACCAGTTTTTCGCAGTTATCCGAATCACCCGAAGCCGTCCGGATAAGAAGGTAGAGCGCCTCCGGCATTCTCTGTCTTCACCGAGTGCGTCTCGGCGAAGGACCAGCTTCTCTTATCCAAATCATCCGAAGCCTGTCCGGACAAGACGGTAGAGCGCCTCCGGCATTCTCTGCCCTCGCCGAGTGTGTCTCGGCCGACGACCCGCTTCCGCCGCGTTACCCACGCTTCGCGATCCATATCGCCGCCGCGCTTCGCGCCATTTTTCCGCGCTCCGGGCCGAGCCGACCGGGAAACCGGCGCCGCCCGTACCGATACCTACCACCACGCGATTCGGTCCACGAGAATACGAAAGCAACGGCTCCGCCCCGCACATACCGCGGGTTGCCCCGCGCCGCCCGCGACCGAACCACCGTCGCCTCACACGCACGCCCAACCGTCGGAAACCGCGCAGGCATACGCGAGCGAATCCCGCTAAAGCGATACACACGCACTGACCCGTTGTAAATGTCGCGAGCATATATTGTTATTGTTATAGAATAAACTTGACTATTTTCTGTTAACCGAGACACGCCTTCATTTTGCTAACCTCGCCACCCGTCTGCTTCTCCGCACCTCCTTCGAACCCAGGCCCGCCGCGAGCTAGATCCGCGCTTCGAAGCCAGGTTGTTTTAAATACATTGTTTTTTATAAGATTTACTTATACTTGTATTTTGACAGTAATCGTTTTTGTCACGTTCTTACCTCACCAGGGTCTGAGTGACCCTAGCATCCCACTTCTCATTGTCTGCCGTGGTTGCTTCGACCGAACTGACTCTCGCATGTGACCAGGCTAGTGCTACCCTTCAAACTTTTTTCCCCTCCCGGGTCCGAAGTCCCTACCACTGCTCGTTCAAAAAGGGCGCGAGTTTTAAACACGTGCAGGGTCTTTTAGACCCTGGTGAGGTAACCGAGGGTTAATATTGATGTTAAACTAAATGATCAAGAACTAATTGTTTATTCGTAACAACATGCCATCGTGGCATATCTTGTCAATATTTCAAAAGCCTCATTAATGCTTGATTAATAAGACACGATCTCATTTTATATCTGAAAGAACATGCGTTATTAAAAAACTGTGATATTCTGTATATAATTATATATATACGCGCGCAAATATGTAAAATGTATTACATAAGAATTTAAATATAAATAACGAAAAAATTACGCTTGATGAAGCAAACAGCTAAAACAATTAAACAAGGCCAAATTTCGAGCAATAATAGGTGTTGAAATTTATATATTCGAATTACAATAATACAAACGAATTGGTTTACGTTTCGGCCATACTTGGCCTTCTTCAGAACCGCAATTTCACAAATAACGTCGAATTAACAAATGAAGGACTCGGATACGATCCGGCGCTACGATTTATTGTCGAATAAAGCTAAATCGGTCGTCCATTACGTTGCAATGCTTACGTGCGTCCATGAGGTTGGTGTAAACGAAAGCCATTGTCGCCAGACCCTCTTAGTGGCAACTGAATCAAATTTTGAAATTCCGCAGGAACACGTGAATTTAATAATTGAGTTTGACTCGTAAAAGTGGACTTACATAAGCGGTCGGTACCACAGGAACGCAAGAGAATTCTTTCCATCGTCAATTAGGAGCGAGTGTTCGTAGCTAAAGATCGCAGACGACCGAGAAAACATTCACATCGCAAGGGCAGAGCAACGGAACGCAAGAGAATTTTTTCCATCGTCAATCAGGAGCGAGTGTTCGCAGCTAAAGATCGCAGACGAACTGAGAAAACATTCACATCGCAAGGGCAGAGCAACCAGTAATCATTGTTATTAATATATCTATGACAACAGCCTCAACACATCAAAATAAGCCTCGTTTAATAATTCTGTGTCCTTGTTTGAATTTATGCCGTTAGGCTGCTCTTTGATGTGTATCATTTCTGCAGTCAATCTTTTTTTATAATTATGCTCCACTTCTAAGACCTCCACATTGTCCCAGTCGAAAGAATGATTGGTAATGTGCTCTGAAACTACCGAATGCTTGGACGCATCTAATCTAATATTAGCTTGATGTTCTTTTATTCTAGTACGTAGTTGCCTCTTGGTTTGACCGACGTAAGAGGCATCATAATTCTTACAACAGATTTTATAAATAACATTATTCTTAGACGATTGAGCGCTCTTATCCTTCAGGATTTTTATGATGCTGTTTAATTTGTTTAGAATACGGTTCCCACGGAATTTTCTGATTTGATGACCGCTGAGGTGATAATTTCAGAAGTATCTTTTAAATAAGGCATAACAATAAAACTTTTCACTTTTTGCGAACGTTCAGAATCATCATCTATATTATTGTTTTTTATAGATTGACGTTTTCTCAGTCTTTTATTGATATGCGAGAATAATAAGTCGATGGGATACCCATTTCCAAGCAATACATTAATGACAAATATTAAGTTTTTGTTGTAAAAACTAGGATGAGACAATATAATTGCTCTGTCAACCATACTATAAATAGTTCCTATTTTGTGTTGAATAAGATGATTCGAATAGAAGGACAATAGCCTCCCAGAAAAAGTTTCTTTATGAAACCAATCTGTTATAATTGTGTCATTTTTAACAATTAACAACAAATCCAGAAAGCTAAGTTGGCCGTTAACTTCGTACTCAATTGTGAATTTAAGTCTGTCGTGATAATTATTAAAGTAATCCAAAACATCTTGAACGCTATTCTGAGGAATCTTCATAACAATATCATCCACATAGCGTCTATAAAACGACGGTCGGATATCCAATTTAAATATAAATTGTAATTTTTTTGTTTTACCTTAAATAAAAAATTAACTTTTTTAAAATTCAAGTATTTTTTAATTTAACATAATTACACTTGGCAATGTTTTTATTAATTGTATAAAATAAAATTTTTTTAATATAAAATGGTTAATGAGATCACATAATGGATATATAATTGTATAGTGCAAGGAACACAATTGCTGTGTTCCAAAATTCACTACTTGCATTAAAAATCTATAGTGCAAGCATAATATAAATTTTTATCACTAACAGTAAATTTTGGAAAGACGTTATTAGTGTCATTAGAGTCATTCTATTTTTTTCACTCATTAGATAAACAATAACAGCATACTATGGGTCAATTGCACAATCTACTTTAACCGGATTTTAACTAACAATATCCAATAAGAGAATTTGTTTTATATAAAACAAACTCTCCTATTAGGTATTGTTAGTTAAACTCCGGTTAAAGTAATTTGTGGAATTGGTCATAATGTTCATTTCTACCAAAGTAGATTAACTTTAATCTTGGTTTATCTTATCTTGTATCTTTTTCCAATTCATAGAATTAGAGAAAGATAGAAAGTAAGTTAAACCAAGATTAAAGTTAATTTACAGCGGTAGAAATAGGCATAAGAGTGGTAATAGCATCTTTCCAAATGCACGTATAATATGTATAAAATATATATGAATAAAATATCTGTATGTGACAGGCTGTTTCAAAATTTACTACCAGTGATGAAAATTTATATTATGCTTGAACTGTAGATTTTTAGTACAAGTAGTGAATTTTAAAGCACAGCCACAGTGTTTCTTCCTCTACGTTACATGTAAAAAAGAATAAAAATTTAATATACGTATATACTTGTATATTTTATGACATAAATAATTTTTATATAAATAGAATGTTTATTTGCTATACAGGAAGACACAACAGAAGTGGAATATTTAGATGAAGATGAAGATGATCTTTTACTACAGTTGCGTAATGACACAGATACAAACAGCAATATTGTTGCTTCAGAAAAAAAGAATAATCCACACAATGAAAATAATTTTCAGGATTTAATGAGTGAAAAAGAAAATATGAATAAAACATTTAAGAATTATATGGATATTCAACCATGTACCTCCAAAAATGATAAATCAGTTAGAGAAAGTGGATATATATTAAGCAACACTAATTCTGCAATACGCAGTACAGAAAATGACAATGAAAAGATAACGCCATTAAGGGGTTAGTCTACCTTGGAATGGTAAAAAAAATCGATTTTTTTTTATTGGCTTAAAAAATCCTTTGAACCCTCTAGAATAAGGGACAAAAGGTCTTATACCTGCCAGAACTCGTTTTCATTGAAATTTCGAGCTCCTACCCAAGCGCTCCGGAGTGCTCCGAAACGCCTATCTGCTGCAAATCGTTACCTGTTCGGCGGATACAGCATAACGATTTACCATTCAATTTTGAATTTCTCTAATACACTAACGACACCAACAGATGTCGTTAAAAATATTTTGAGTCAGTCAGAAGCATTCTTCAACAGACAGCACGCCAGTATTGCATCATTTTATAGCCATAGTTTCGAACAGCTGTCGTCATTTCGCCGTTTCCCGTGTAGTCGAACGTATCGCAGAAATTCGAAAACTGTCGGAAAATGAAGCGTACGTATTCTGAGAGAAAGGGTTCACGTAAAAATTGTGGACGACCTTCAAGAAGTAAAAAACGACCGAAACCATCAAATCTAAATATGTTCGAGAAGGAAACCGCGTCGACGAGTGCTTCCGCGAAAAAATTACAAAGTGACTTATAGGAAGTGCAAGTGCCTGTAAATGCTGGCTACGGATACCGTTTGATTGTGTTTTTACCATTTTTTTCAACGTTGAGTGAAATGGTGAAATGCAAAGAATGCGGTGGGAATATTACTTTTTCCGAATCAAGTATTCGCGGACTTGGATTCAAATTAGTGGTCAATTGCGTCAACTGTGAACCACGCTACATCCTCTCTTGTCCGCTCATAAATACCGCGTACGAAGTCAACAGGCGCATCACTTTCGCTATGAGACTCCTTGGAATCGGTTACGATGGCATTAAAAAGTTCTGTGGTCTAATGGACCTCCCGAAAATATTCCACAAAAACGTTTATTATGAGGTGATGAGTAATATTCATTGTGCGTCGAAAGCCGTTGCCACTAAACTGTTTTCTGTAGCCGCTGCTGAAGAAAAACAGTTAACGGAAAATGCCGAAAATGGAGCCGAATTGAGAGGGTTAACAGTTTCTGGCGACGGAACATGGAGGAAACGCGGCTTTTCGTCGCTGCAAGGCGTGACAACTGTGATCGGCTCTTACACTGGAAAAGTGCTTGACCTCGTGGTAAAATGCTCGTATTGTAAACAGTGCGAGTATTGGAAATCAAAACTAAACACATTGGAATTCGAGGAATGGTCGGAAACTCATGCAGAGGAGTGCAGTGCCAATCACAAGGGAAGTGCCGGAAAAATGGAGGTGGACGCTGCCATAGAAATATTCAAGAGATCGGAGGAATTGTACAACGTGAAATATTCTGCGTATGTCGGTGATGGAGACTGCAAAACATTTAAAGGAATTTGCGAATCTCATCCGTATGGCGACGATTTTATTATAATAAAAAAGGAATGTGTTGGCCATGTACAAAAACGAATGGGGGCGAGGCTTCGGAAATTGAGAAAAGATAAAAGACTCGGCGGAAAAGGCAAACTGACAGCGAAACTTATTGACGAGCTGAGCATTTATTACGGATTGGCAATACGAAGACACGCAAATTCCGCGGAGGACATGAAGAAGGAAATCTGGGCAACATTGAAACATAAATCATCGACCGATGAAAAACCACAGCATGATAACTGTCCGCCTGGGAAAGACAGCTGGTGCACCTGGCAGCAAGCAAAAGCGAAGGATAAACTCGCTGTTTACAAACATAAACCGGCTCTCACCGATGATGTTATAAAGGCCCTCACTCCCATATACGAGGAGCTTAGCAACGACAATTTATTATCGCGATGTGTCGGCGGATTCACCCAAAACGCCAACGAGAGTGTCAACGCTATGATATGGTCGTTTGCTCCGAAACGAGTATTTAGTGGCGCGAAAACCGTGGAAGTGGCATCGTATTTTGCAGCAAGCATTTTTAATCACGGGTACGAGAGTATTCTACAAATGATGGGCGTCCTGAACTTACAAATTGGGCCAAATGCCTTCGAAATGTGCGAGAAAGCGGATGAGCTGCGAATTGCGATTGCTGACAAGCGGTCGTTCGAGACCTCCAAACAAGAAAGAATTAATAGAAGAACAGCACAATCGGCTCTCGAAGAGAATTTTCACGAGGTGGAAGGTTTACTGTATGACGCAGGAATGGCTGATTAACGGTAAGACGCTTAAAATGCAATTTTTCACTCAAAAAACTAGTACCGAAACTTTAAACGCGTTTTTCTCAAAACTATGTTTTTCAAAACGGTGTACACGATATCTCGAATTCTAATCGATGAATCAACTTCAAATTTGGTACACATATTCTATGGAATAGTAGTTTCAGTATGACCGACGATTTTTTCATTATAATATTTTGTTCAATAATTATTAATAATAATAACACGTAATTTGGGTCCAAAAATGCAGCGAAAAATTCAGGAATTTTTTTCTTGACGCCAAAAACAAGGAGAGAAAAAACGCTCGGTCATACCGAAGACAATACAATATAGTTTATGACTATATTTTTTTTTTGTTTCAGACCATCCACATTCCAGAAACTATGTACACCGTTTGACCACCTCTAAAAAACATGGTTGCGTGCGAAGGAGTGCCTCGTCGCCATCTTGAAATTTTTCAACGCAGAAAAATTTGGACATGTTTTCGAAACTTTAACAAAGAAAATAAAAAAAAAACATTCATTTATCACCGATATTTCGTCTGAAATTAATTCTTGAAAATTCGCCTGTTTTTTTGCTCTCCAGGGTAGACTAACCCCTTAAAGGAAAA
>NW_027270185.1:0-10687 GCF_030848805.1 Temnothorax longispinosus | reverse complement strand
CACCCTTCCCCCCGCGGAAAAAGAAAAACGTAGTTTTTCGTTTATTTATGCGTCTTCTTTTTCCCTGAGAGGTTACAATCTGATTTTCTTATGTGCTATTTTTACATGATTGTTTTTTTTTTTTTTTTGTTACAAAGTTTTAATGGCCCCTTTTTTTTTTATTACATAAATGATTACAGCTATGATACTTATTACTATTACAATTGTGACCGTGGAGCCTATGGAATATATAATAACAGAAAACATGTTATCCAGATAACAGTTGGATTATTCCATAAATTAATAGAGAACGACGAAATATTTCGCTATTTATCAAAATCTGTTTGAATTTTGGAGCTAAATAATTGATTTTAGAAGTCTGCATTTTTCTTCGTAAAATCTTCACAAGGTCCTTTTTTTTAATAAAATTGAGAATAAATTGCATTGTCTCATTAATATTTGATTGTAATGATGTAAAATTTTGTGATTCATCCATAGCTGCCGTGAATAATATTTGTATTATAGAGTCGAATGGACAGGTATTTCTAGCAAAATAGGGTTGTTTATCAATTAGAGTCGGTTGATTTTAACGTTATTACAATTTTTTAATAGCATGACTTATCAATATCTTTAATACGATTGTTACGATGACGAATATCTGGTTGAGATTTATAATAGTAACTACATTTTTTCTTTACGTTTTCTTTCTGCTCATTTAATTTTTTATCATTGGTTTTATTATTATTATTATTATTATTATTTTGCACAATTTCTTCTTCATTGTTGGGAGATTCTGGGAAATTTCGACAATTAAACTGACAATCTTTCTGATTTTTGATACTCGATACTTAGTATCCATGTGATGGCGAAACAAGTTCTGAATTATTTAAATTTGACAGTATTCTTACTGGTGGATATCACATTCTGTGGGTGATATCCCATTTCATTTTTTAGCAATTTTCAAATTACATTTTCACGAGCGGTTTTTTTGTACTTACCATTAGATGCAACAAGGACGTAAAACTAGATTTACACAAATAACTTTTATAATTCGTTTATTTGTCACACTCTTGTCACATATGTAGATGAGGACGTCCTAGCTTGTTTATTACATTCTTAATGATGGTCGAGACTTTTTTCGCTGTTTATCCTTGTCCTGTTCGTCAATTCTAGAGAATTCTAGACCATTCCTATTGTAATATAGAAGTAACCCGTATAAAATTATAATTATTATGCAAATTATTGTCATTTTAAATGTGTCATTATCATTGGTTCTCATCATTATCATCGCAATTTCTAATATATCTGATATTGAAAGAATGTTACTTAAGGCAATTATAATAATAAATAAAAATTTTATGAGATACATTTTATATTGTTAAATTACTGTTAACTGTGAAACAACGCTACAGCACTAGTACCCGTTTTCCGTTTTATATATACGACAGACATCACAGGACCAAAGTATTTTTTTCTATTCTACTTACTCTTGTACGTATGGGGTGCTAACGTTCTGGCCGGCTGAAGGGGATGAGCACGGAAATCTCATTGTGCATATTTCGAGAACACATTAATCGAAAAACATTTTAAGACAATAATTATTCGCTTTCTGTATTTTAACTGATACTTTAATGTTATATCAGTAGTATGTAGATCTTTTTTTGCGTATATCTTTTAAACTATTATAGATAGACTATTTTGTTTAAGGCATTTAAAAGCACATAAAGAGCACATAATTCTAGCATATTGAGTTTTTTATTTTTATATGTAATTTTAATGAGGGGGGTGCTAGCTTACGTTAAGCCAGCACCCCCACTTTCAATTGCGATTTCCCGCGAAACTGCTCGAGCACAAAAATCGCGAATAGAGCACATAATTAGCACATAAAGAGCACTTAATTTCTACATATGTGTTATTCCGTTTTTTAGTGGGGGGGGTGCTAACTTAACAGACATCTTTTATTTGTAATTTGCAATACATTTTCTAAATTATGATCACGTACAATGTGTCTTTTCAATGAGTATACATAAGCGTATTTTGCGTAACAATTTGGAAAATTACATTGAACCTCTGAATTTAAAAGTGTTTTATGCATTAATGTAATGTGTGACATTAAAGTATCTAAAGTATGAAAAGAGTTATTACAAAAAAAAATACAAAAAATTATTTTTTTTTGCAAGTTTAAAACGGAATGTAATATAAAATATTATCTATTATATTATACCTTAATAATAAACCTTAATTTATCTTAAAATACATTTTAAAAATTTAGCATTTTGTAATACATCAGGGATTTAAAATTTATAATTAAATTCCAGCTCTAATAAAAAAAAAGTTACATTGTTGGATCTATTTTATACTTTCAGTAGTATTGTTTAATGCGATTTGTTCTTGTAACATTTTTGTTCTGTCCTGCAGTTTTTTCAAAATATCCTTTCTAAAAAAAGGCATGTTAAGTCGATTTTTTGGTTGTTCCATTATCTTTTGAGTAGGTTGAGGCATGTGACGGGGGTCTTTTCTTTGCCTTTGGTCTGTCTGGATCCTCATCGTCGTCTTTCTTCTAGTAGAGCCGTATTGCAATGGGAGGTTCTACGCATCTATGGGGTCAAGGGGTTCATAGCTTGCACCCGCTTTTGCGATCATCTCTTCAGATGCGGATTGTCTCAGGCTTAGAGAGGAGCTTGTACTTTGCGAACTTTCGCTCATCTTTTATTTTGATTTGTTGGTTTATGTGCGCGGGCGTATATCCGATATCGGTACAGTTCGCCGTCCGACATTTATCGGCGCTCGCAATTTTATTTTCGGCACTCGCGAATGTCGCTAGCAATTTTTTCCGTCGCTTGCGAATTTTATTTCCGGCGCTCGCAATTTCAAATTGGATTGGACTTACAATTAACGCAGCGCTTCGCATGGTGTCAGCTTTCTCGGTCGTTGGCCGCTGTGCTTGGCTGCTTGGTTGCTCGGCTGCTCGGGCGGCTCGGGCTGGCGAGTCCGTGCGTGTATTACTCGCGACCTACCCGCAAGTCAGGGTATTCGAAGTAACCCTGTAAGACAAATATATCCATTAAAGTGTCTTTATTAAAAAGTATTAAAAAGAAATCTGTAGTCTTTTCTTCGCGGATTGACAGACCCCAGTGCCGTTACGACCGACCTGATCCTCGTGCGACCACAACAAAACTGGTATAATATATATATATTCCCGTTGAAAATTAGAGGTCCCCGTTGCAGAGCCAGAATTAATCCCAGGTTTTATTGAATTTAAACCCGGATTCTTGAAAGCAGTGGTTTCGGCATGATTCGGCGACGACAGCTATAAAAGTCGAGTCACGAGATTTTATATGTACTTTTCTTTTATAAGAATAGATCATATTCTTTTTGATAAATGTTCTCCCATTGATGCTATCAATAGTAGTTTTATCTCATTGATGAAAAGACCGTAATAGTAAAGTAAACATGGATATAATAAATAATAATTCTTTTTAAAATAAAGAAAGACGAAAAATAGAAAGAAAGTTTAAAAGAAAAAATAAAGATATTTAAAAAAATAAAAAATACGTTTATCTTCAATAAAGAATGTGGTTACACACAAACGGGTATATTTTATTTTTTAACTATTGGTTTCTGATAAAAAAAACATCCACTTTAAGTCTTGTAAATTCTGTTAGTTTAGAATCAATTGAGAGTTTCCATACAAGAGAGATGTAAATCATGAAAACTCCGTTTTGAGGATAATAAAATAACTTCTTAATATTAAATGTCAAATTACTAAAAAAAAGCATGCTATAAAATTTGTTTCGTTTTTTTTAAACTTATAAATTTTTGCAATAAATAAAACTATTTTAATATATTGCAAAAAATGTAAAAAAAAAAAGATTTTATTTATGATACTTACATCCTATAGCAACAGTAGTTTTGGGGGAAAAAATGGAAACGAATCATATTATTTATGTCACTTTAAAATAAAATTTTATTACAAAAAGCAATTACAATATAAATATTATTTAAATATCAAGATTAGATTCGTCATTGGCGCTTGTATCAACATCTTTATGGGTTTCTTCCGTCAAGCCCATGTAAAAAAGCGTTTTTTTTTTTTGGAGACGTATCGCAAGAATGTAAGACATTTCTTACATTTTTCTGTTTCTTTTTTGATATTGCATTTGGCTCCAGTTTACAACGCCCCAACTCTGAAATAGCTTTTTAGCATTCAGAGGATATGCTTTAAGCAGTATAGGACCATTGTAATCCTCCCATACTTGAATGTTGTTGGAGGAATATTTCAACTGCACAGTCTTGGAGATCTTCGTGCGCTTGTCGCGCCTAACTACTTTAAGTAGAAGTTTCTCCAAATCCATAATGATCTCAGCACCATTTGCTATTATAAATAGCATGTTCCGTGAGATCTTAATCTTGATTATGTACTGTTTCATAATCATATGGAGAATCATAATTGTCGCTATCCATGGCAGTCGCTATCTGGCTGATGTTCACTGCTTAAAGGCACTGAGGGTCCGCTCAAAGGCACTTTCAAAGAAACTGAGAGTCAAGCTACAAAAATTGAAAAACGCTTTTGGCGAGCTTTTTTAACGCACTTTTCGCTGCCAATCAAATTTATAAGGTATTAACTTTAAGGTTTACTGATCTTCTTTTTTGCAACAAAAAAAAATAAAGATGTAAGTCGATTTACATTTTTCTTGTATGGAAACTTTCAATTATTAAATCGTTTTATTAAATATATTTTTTGTAGCTACTTTTTCTTAAGAATTATTCTATCCGTGTTTGTATTTATTTTTTGGCAAGATAGATATATATCTTGATAATGGATATATATCTTCATTACGGGAGAAAAATATGTATCTCTCCTAATAATGGAAGAATATTTTTTCTCGTGAATATATATTGAAAATTGCATAATTTGCATTTATGAAGAATGGTGATTGTCGTTGTTTCACTGCCGAAATGACCGCTGTCGAGGGACAATCCGAAAAAGATCCGGGATTCGTTCCTTCCTGCAGTGGGGTTCTTAGTATTCAATGGGTAATGATATATGTATATATGATTTTATCCTTATCGAGGGGAATTGTTTCTCGTCGATTTGGTAATATTTTCCGTTAAAATTAGAGGTCCCCGTTGCAGAACCAGAATTAATCTCAGATTTTATTTAATCAATTTGACTCGGATTCCCGAAAGCAGTGGTTTCGGCATGAACTCGGCGATGACAGCTATAAAAAATCGAGTCGCGAGATTTAATATGTTATAAGAAAGATCTTATCTTTTTTTCAATAAATATTCTTCCATTGACGCTACCAATGATAATTCTATCTGACTGACGAAAAGGCAGTAATAAAGTAAACAAGATATAATAATTCTTTTTAAATAAAGAAGATGGAAAGTAGGAAAAAAAAAGAAAAAAAGGTTTAAAGAGAAAAAAAGATGAAATGAAAAATTATATTTTGTCTTCATTAAAGAATACGATTACAAACCCTATACTTTATTTTTTAACTTTTATTTTCTGTTTATAAAAATTATCTCCGGCATTGTAAATCTGGCCGGAAAATCAGTTATTAAATATATTCTTTGTAGCCACTTTTCTTGAGAATTATTCTATGTTTTTATAATTTTTTTAACAAGACAGATATATCTTGATAACGGATATGTATTATCTTCATTACGGGAGAAAAAGATGTATCTCTCCTAATAATGGAAGAATATTTCCTCCCGTGAATTATATTGAAAATAGCATAATTTGCATTTATGAAGAACGGTGATTGTCGTGTTGTTTCACTGCCGAAATGATCGTTGTCGGGAGACAATCCGGAAGATCCGGGATTCGTTCCTTCCTGCAGTGGCGTTCTTAGTATTCAATAATTAAATTTGTTGTGCCGGTGCCTTGATTTGGGCCCAGGGCCGGCACTGGGTTCTGATGATCCGCCGAATAGGAGAGTAAAGGACACTTGCGGGAATGTAGTTGCAGTCACGTTTAATAAACGGATTGATTTCTTTATTCACTTGTTACTTATTCACAATTATTATTTATTCACAATTATTTAGTCACTACCTTGACTTGCGGGTACAATCGATTAACGTGACGTTTGACTCGCGGTACGCGCTCGGTTCTTATGGTTTAATCTTTAAATAAAGAATAAAAGAATATAAAAATATAAAAGTATATATAAAAGTATAGATTTTATATATACTTTTGGTTACCGATTGGTGCTAAAAAGTTAATTTTTTATTAATGTATAGATTTTCTTAAAATTGGTGCTAAAAATTATCTAATTTTTCTGTCCGCGAAATATTCATTCACATTAATGTACCGATTTTCTTGAAATCGATTCCACCATTAAAAATGAATTCTTTCTCTGTGTTAATGAGATGATTCATAAATAAGAATCGTGTTATTCATAAATCAATTTTTTTTGTGAGTTAATGAGATGATTCATAAATAAGAATCGTGTTCTTGTTCAATTTGCCGAAGTTACGTCATTAATCGCTTTACATCATTAGCTTTACATTACGAGTAACAATATTAATTTGTTGATAATTATTATCGCATAGGCAGCTCGTAATGTGCAATCTTTTTTTTTCGTAAGGCATTTGACACGCTCGCAGGATTTTGTGAGAGTCGCCGTTATTCGATCTATCCATGCACCATTTCTCGACGCGAGTCACATAAAAATATTGAAATAATTGTTAAAAAGTATTCAAAATTATGCACATCATGGCAATCCCCGGAAAATGTGAATGAATGGTTCGCGGGCATAAGAATTAGATAATTTTTAGCACTAGTTTTAAGAAAATTAATACCGGTTTTCAAAAAATCGGAAACGAAAAATTATACATTTCCACTTGCACACTTAAAAACTATGAGAAAGCAATGTACAAGTTTCTACTTGCACATTTAAAACTATGAGGAAGCAATGTGCAAGTTTCTACTTGCACACTTAAAAACTATTAAGTAATGTAAAGCTTAATGTAAAGCTTCTGATATATATATCAGAAAATCTCTTGCAAACTGGCTTAGGTAAATGTGAGCCATTTACGATATAAACACACTTTCTTTTAGTCAATTAGCATCAAATGTAGCAATTTGCATCAACGATATTTTTAGAATACATACATATACACATAACATACTTTTTTAAAATTAATATTAATTCGAAACACCTATATGTAACACCTAACAATTTGTCTTATGCGACAAATATGTACGTCACTGTATTATTGACAAACAGTTTTTCTTGTTAATTATATAACGCTGATATTTGTCGTGTTTTTATACACGAATTGATCATGTAAGTTACTGAATATTTCATAAGAATGATATTTCTCCAGATGGTACACAACCGAAGGAAAATCCGTTTTTAAATAAAGATTCCTTTACCTTTTTGTTTTCCATTTTGGCTCTAAGCCAAATGGGATTGGTCCTTCGTTCTGCTATATCTGCCGAATGTTTAATACATTTATTTGTTTGTTTAAACGTTATATAATCGAAAGAAACAGAGCTAAATAAGAGCCAATTCGCTGTTCTTGATGCGAGAGATTTATTCAATCATTAGTAACAGCGAATTGGCTCTTATTTAGCCCTGTTTCTTTCGATTGGATTTACAAAGCCTCTACTCACGGATTTTGCTCTTGTGTCTGAAAAAAAAATTGTGACATTTTTATAATTCCAAACTGCACCTCCCGCACGCGAGTGGGGCTCGTGCGGAGAAACTGGGCTATCTTTCGGAGAGAGACATTAAACTTGAAATTGGTCGTCAAGCTTGGGGAGCTTGGGAGCTTTGGGTCAATAATACTGCTATCACTAGCTGCAATATTAGTACAGGTAGTTACGTATGATTGAAAAGATTAAATAAATAATCGTTATCGATTGATAAATAATTAAATAAAGATTAATTAAATAAATAAGTTTTATCCGCCTTTCTTTTGTTTTTTTTCTTTATTTTTTAATTTGTGTATTTCTTTATAAAGTGGTAGCCTCGACTTCATACTTCGCTGATGCTTGTTTCACTGACAATTATTTTGAAAAATGTCCTGTACAGCTTTGGCCTTCCGCTCGGGTGTGTATGATTTATAAGGTTTGTATCCTTTCTTTTTTTTTCGGGTTTTTTTATTAGCTTCCTGAAATAAAACAATAAAAAAATTGTAATAAACAATGGAAAATCTGTTTTTTAAATAAAGATTCCTTTACCTCTTTGTGCTCTTTGTCCATTTGGGCTTTCAGCCTGGGACTGGTCCTTCTCTCTGGTAAACCTGCCGAATGTTTAATACATTTATTTGTTTGTTTAACGTTATATAATCGAAAGAAACAGAGCTAAATAAGAGCCAATTCGCTGTTCTTGATGCGAGAGATTTATTCAATCATTAGTAACAGCGAATTTGCTCTTATTTAGCCCTGTTTCTTTCAATTGGATTTACAATGAGCTTCTACTCACCCTTATCATTCGTCATGGTTTTTAGTGCAGATCTTTTATCTTGATTGTCTTGCCTTTTTTTTATCTTTTTCTACTGATTCGTCAAAAACTTTTTTTTAGTTCCATTATTGCTGGCCATGGCTGGAGGTGGAATCCGCCTAAATGATGTACCTAGAAAATAAGCAAAAAAATTACTAACGGTAATGAAAGAAATGCCGTAGTTAAACTTATCAGGACAAAAAAGTAGGAATATTATGAAAATATGATAGATAATAATAGGCGGCGTTTTCGAAAATTATCTTGGTCCAAACTGTTATATGAGGTGGATGCTCGACTAGTAGTTGGGACATTTTCGCTTGAGGATTGCTCAATGGGGGCTCTTGTACTTCTCCAACTGTAACACTGTCATAATTTAAATTAAATTAAATTAAATTAAAAAATTTGAGCGGGCTGGGTGGCAGTGTGGTTTTGTGGTAAAGCGCCAGACTTGTAACTTCGAGGAATCGGGTTCGAGTTCACCTAATCACAGGAATTTTTATCCGCCTTTCTTTGTTTTTTTTTGTTTTTTTAATTGGTGTTGCATCTGCTGCTGGTCGTTATATGCAACGGTGCTTCACAGCTCCTTCTCCGTGACAGCTTCATAGTCTTCGACGCATGACTGTTTTGCGCCTTTGTCTAACTTCTACTCAAAGATTTACAATTTCCGAACAAATGTGTAAGTCTCCTGGAACAGCTACTTTAGGCGCAACACACATTACCGTCGATGGAGCGCTGCTCCACACCCTTTCTAGTCGGCTCTCGTCTGTTAAATTCTTCCTGTTCTTACACTCACACGTGATGCCATGTACAATGGTTGCGTTCGCGAGTATCCATTACCGAACCCTACCCTGAATCCGCCAGCAGTGACTAGAACTAAAGATCTCATCCTACTATCAGTTTCACACCCTTCGACATTACTCCTGAGTGACAGCTCATAATCGAAATTTCCGATGGAGGGATACACACGTGTAGTAGAGTATCCCAAGGTCCTTCCCTAATTTCATCTATAGTAACATACGTACGTCCATGCTCCTGTCCTCTTCAGATCTGACTATTCTCGCAAAACTGAAATACACTCCAGTGCTGTAGTCCTGGACGGCGCCTTGAATATCATTCGATTTATCAATGAGACTCATACACCATATCCGTATTTGAGCGTTTATTGCTCACCATACGTCGCATATCCGCAACAAACCACTGCCTGTCCTAGTGGGCTTAATGTTATCCGATTCTGAGTTGATCGAGAGATACTAAACACGCGACACCTAGATTGTTACATTACCGGATGTTTTCACAACGCACTAGGTATTGAGTAGGACACTCCACTAGCCCCGAGATGAAATAGCTGTCCGCTAAGTTTTACAGCTTCGATCTGAGGGACATATAGAGGCGCCAAATTAAACTGCAAGAGATGAATCGGATCTCCTTTAGGGACGTTCAACTGGGGAGTATTAGATGTCTCTCTAGGCTATAGTGCCTACTTAAATAAAAGAGGTGATTGCACAGTGCTTTGGTGTATTTCCACATTCTCGATTCCCTTATATAATACCTTGTGTGACATTAATTTATATCTATAATATATACGATTGGCCTTCTATTCCCGATTCAAGGATACTGGGGAGAGTAATTCTAGTGGTACATGCACTTCTCTTGCTTAATATGGTACGCGACGCATTTTTAAGAGGACCACAACACGGCTTTGATTTGTCTAGTTGAAGGACTAACTATTAGCCCCTTGGTCCCGACATAGCCTCCTTATTCTTTTAAATACGAGTACAACGTACTGCTCATGTGGTCGAATCGGATAATCATAAGCAACGTTTACGATACTCATTCAACACATTCAAAAATTTGCTAAGCCGCCCTATTAAGGATCTCACAGAGAGGTGCGTTGCAAATAACTTGTTCACTCTCCATCGGGAATCGATAACGAATCAACAAAAATGTTTTGCTCACCTCAATCGCTTACCTACGCTCTCAGCTGGGAACAAGTGACCTGAGGGCTATCGTTGCGCGAGGTTCACAAAGTCCAACGACCTACCGATGTAGAGCATAACGAAGGCCACATATGTGTGTTAAAAACTCGGCGTTGACTACCAGTTCATGCGCCTTAAAAAAAATTTTTTACCACATCTAATACGTATTTTAGCACGTCCTGAGTATTGTTCACTCAGGACGCAATATATACGTAGTCTCACCTACGAAATAAATATTATCCGTGATAACAAACTCATATACTTTCCTACTCAGTC
>NW_027270184.1:0-11435 GCF_030848805.1 Temnothorax longispinosus | reverse complement strand
TTAACGCTAAATATCTCGCTTCGCAGGGGAGACAGCCGCATTTTTCTGCCAAATTCTTTCGTTTCGTCGTTTTGTGTCAAAACGCGTCGAATGAGCATACTTTTATTGATATTCGAGGTGCAGCGCGTATTCTAAATTACCAATAATCCTATCATGGAATCGACGGCATCGAGTGAGGTAAGAAAATATAATAATTATTACTAAATTTTTGCACAATGTCAATAATATAAATTTTAGGAATAGAATAATTATAAGAATATAAACGTAAATATAACCTCAATCTTGTAATGGCCAAAAAATTGAACACTTCTATAATATAACAATGTCGACAAGTTTTGTTAACTATTAATTATGATTCTTTTTCATTTCAGATTACACTCGTTAACACTTGCGGGGTTTGCGAGGAAATTGTGGAAGAATCTCTAGTTCCTACACATAAATGTTTGGAGGGATTCGATACATACTGTTTTGATAAAAATCGATATTTTTATCCAATGTGCGGTAAGTATAAATGAAAATAATATATATTTATGAAGAAATTATGAAGATAAATCGAAGATAAATCAATATTCATAATCAGATCTTATATAATATATAAGATCATCTTAAGTTCATCTTTATAGGTACTATATGTAGCGAACAATACGAGTCGTACAGCATCTAAAGATAAACTTAAGACAATCTTAAATATAAGATTTAACTATGAATACCGGCCTAAGTATTTAACATTCTGTAACATAATTCTAGGCTGCGTTCCAGAACCACGGTCTTAATGCTCGAGTGTCGTTCTATCTTTGTTACTTATTACGGAAAGTTAAAAAAGGACAGAGCATGCTCTTTGCGCTAAGAACGTTGTTCTGGAAGCCCTATAATATTTTATGTAATAATTTTTTAATACAGATGATGGAAAAATAATACGACGAAGTGCGATGAATAATGGCAAAGAGGACATCATATTAGATGAAACTAGTCAGTACGAAGAATCAACGATGGTCGATAATTCTTCTGAGTCTACGGATATAGACGAATTACTTATTGAAGAAGTTTCTAAACATGAAGTATTATATAATTACAGTATACCTGTTCAACAACGTAATCGAACTGTAACTACTGAAACGTGGACAGAAATTTCAAAAGCTTTGGAAGGTATGAAAGTCATATTATTAGATTATATACAATATATACATACATACATACATACATGCATACATACATGCATACATACATACATGCATACATACGCATATACGTATGTATATACATGTGTGTGTGTGTGTGTGTGTGTGTGTGTAATCATCCTTGTGATTAAAATAGTTTTTTACTCAAATGTTTTACGTATCCTTATAGGGCGTTTAGACCCGAAACAAGCCGCCAAAAAATGGAAGACGCTACGAGATAGTTACTCTCGTGAGCTAGCCAAGGAGAAATTGCCAAGTGGAGCAGCACGTCCTACTTCAAAGCGAAAGTGGAAGCATTTCGATAGAATGGATTTTTTGCGTGATACAATTTATAGAAAAAAGTATATACTACATTATCTGAAACTAATTGTATTGTGTTATTATATTAAGTTTATCATATATTTAAACTATATAAACATAAATATTACAATTACAGAACAAGTGATAATCTTCTTGGTGACGAAAATGAAGAAAATATACCACCCATTCCAAAAAGACGACAAAATGGTAAGCATTTTTTGGTTTTTAATGTATATTTATATTAAAATGCTCAAAACAAATGTATTATTTATTTGTTATATATTTCAAATGTATTATTTACTTATTTCTTTATTTTTTAGCGACCGTGTCGACGGGTGGCACAGCGTCAACCTCTGCACTCGATAAAATTGCAGATGCAATTACTGCAATTAGCGCAATTCCTAATGTGCAATTGCCAACGTTACCACTTCCAGACAACAAACAGGATGAGGTAGATGGATTGATGACTATAGTCTCGGCGCAATTGCGAAGACTCCTGGAACGAGAAAGAAGAACTTTGATATTCCAAATATTTTCATTCGTAAATGATAAAATTTCAAATATTTAGTTGTTTCAATAACTTTTTCAATTATGCAATAAATTGTTACACGGTTTTGCATTCTGATAATAAAAATAGACTAAACGTTCAAAAAATTAAAAAATTAAATATTAACTTCAAAAAGTAGTAGATGCATCAAACCATCTACTATTTTTTAAGTTAAATATTTACTTATAATCTAATTTGTGATACATGCAATGATGTTAAAGACTAAACTGAATGTAATTTGTTTTAATTAAAAATTAGGAATACGGTGTTTATTATAAACATTAAAATAATTGAGTTTTTAATACATTCAATATATTCATTCGTTTCGATAACTTTTATTTATGGAATGCAGAACTGTGTAAATTTTTATACGTTTTTGCATTCTAATAATGAAACAAGACTGAGCGTTCAAAAAAATCTAAACATTAAGTTTAAAAATATTTAAAATATTACGTTTTGAGAAATATATTATTTTTATTTAAATATTACTTATAGTCGAATTTGTGATACATGCAATTGTATAATGTTAAAGGCTAAACCAAATGTAATTTATTTTATTTACATTTAAAGAAATATGGTGTTTATTATAAACATTAAAATAAATAAGTTTTTAATACACTGTGTTTTTATATCAAACAGTTCAAAAAATGCTATTTTTTTATTGTTCATATTACTTATACAATTTCATAATATATTTAGGTGTTAATTTATCAAAAACATACATTTATTAATTTTTCAAATACAGAGAAAAATAAATTTCAGATTCTATTGCATTTCGAGTCATTTTTTACTGATAAATTTGTACAAATTGCCATGGGACGGCGCCTTCTTCATTGAAATAATCTGTAAATTTATTTCGAATATTTGCAGCCACTCTTGAACACGTATGATTGGAACTAGCAGCAATACTTTGTAAAGCAGAATTATTTGTTTCAACCATATTTCTCCAAGCACCTGGTATAATTGATCCATTATCTATTTCTCTATCGACCATGTCTGGAGTTATAAATGTTCCTCTTCTTGTTAGATCTTGCTTACGAAGCCAGTTATGCAAAACAACTGTTGCTTTTACCATTTTTTCAACAGTATCGACTTTTGCAATTGTACTTTTTCTATAAATTCGCCATTGAGCTGCAAGTATTCCGAATGTATTCTCGATCATTCTTCTTGCTCGGGATAGTCGATAATTGAAGACTTTTTTTTCAGTTGATAGTTTCTCTCTGCCAGGATATGGTCGCATTAAATATGAACTCAATGGAAATGCTTCATCTCCAACAATCACATACGGATAATTGGAACTTCCTTCATAAATTTCATCTGCACATGGAACATGCATGTTTCCTTGTGCAAATCGTTGACCCATTCGAGAATTCTTAAAAATACCACCATCGCTCTGACGGCCAAAAGTTCCAATATCAACTAAAGTGAAGAGATAGTTAGCATCACACATCGCTAATAATACAATGCTGTGGGTTTTTTTATAGTTGTAATACATCGAACCGGAATGTTCAGGACTCTAGACAATATAAACAAATAAACATTTTAGTGAAATTTTGGCAAATATATGCAGTGTTCACACTTGCATGAAAAAAGTGCATATCATACTTGATACCTGTATAACGACATGCTTTCCATCTAAAGCTCCAATACAATGTGGAAACTGCCATTTTTCATCGAAATCATGAGCAATTGCTTTCCAGTCTAACTGATTACATTATACCAATACAAGTGGTGATAATATTTCCCATAAGATTTCACACGTTTCAGCAATAATTTGAGATACTGATGTCAAACTAACAAGATAGTGGTACGACATTGATGTCATACTATCTCCACTCGCTAAATATCTATAATAAGAAATAAAATGACTAAAAACATGAGCTAAATTTAAAAAAAATTGTTTTACATTTTAATAAAATTTCAAACCTTAAGCATATTGATAATCGTTGTTCTGCTCCAATTGGTTCACGAATGACATATTGTCGAGTAATTCTTGGACCTATTAATTGCAATAACTCTTCAAATTGAATAGTACTCATTCGGAAATAATTTCTAAAACGCAAATCTTCCAATTTTAATATGGGTAAAGCAGTATGATAAAATCCATAACGTCGACGTTGTTGAAACAATTCAGTTACCCAAGTCCGTTTCTTTTTATAATGCCGCTTCGCTTTTGAAGTTTCAGTGACCCAAGCTACAATTGCACTAGTTGCTAGTGCAATGGCAATTTTTTGTCTCCTCCAAGTTTCAACATTATGTTCTTGAACCGCTTTCTCACATTCTTTGTACCATTGATACAATCTTTGATTGTACGACATTATTAAACCAAATAAAACTGTAAAAATTATGTTAAATTAAGGAAAAATTTATAAACGGTCAGAACTAGATCTTGATTGCCTAATAATATTATTTGCGTAAATTTATGTACAATTCATCGCCCCAGCGAACCACGCACCGTTACTTTCTGTGTTGAAACGTAACCTTGAAACCGTGCAATGAGACCGTGCGCGGCCAGCTCCTGGGCCAACCACGAGTCGTGATCGCGCGACTCACGCCGGAGCAGATAAGCCAAGCGGAGCGACGAGCGATGCCGCGGCCACGGCCAGTAGCAGTGGGGACTCGGCGAAGTACTCCGTCGCTGGTCGTAAGTCGCCAAGTTGCACGGCACTCGATGCCATCGGCGGGAGACGCGCGCCTATGGGGCTCTCCTGCCGAGATAGAAGCGATAAGACGCGCTGCCGAAGCGTTCGACAGCGCGTATCGCATCGAATTGACCCGGGTCACCGTGACGGACACGGTGACGGTCACGGCAACGCCGGGCCAGACGTGGGAGCAGCCGGACGAGGACGAGCCGGATTTCGTCAGCCCATCCAGCGAGGAAGGCGAGGCGGCCGACGAAAGGGGGACATCCCCGGATTAATTTTAAGAGATTGAGACGCTCCGAGGACGGGAATGTATATAGTTCGTTTTTCTAATAAAGTTATGTAGTCTATCCGTCCGGCGTAATGATATGCGACAGCGGTCGCTGGGTAGCGGCCCACGTAGTACATAAGTTTTTTTTTTTTAGCGATCCACAAGCAGTTTATTTTCTTTTCTTGACACCGAGTGTCAGGCCGACCAGGAAGTAGATTTTCTTTTCATTTCGATAGGTGCGTGGATTGTAGAGAGCACCGGCACGATGATTGGTCGAGCCACACGCAATCTTCAGCGCGGGACTCAGACAGCGCGCACGTCAGGCGAACGAGAGTCGAGATGCCGACTCCTGACATCCTCACGAAAGGGTCACCTAGAAATTAGCGCGATCCGACCGCGCAAGCATGGGGTTTGCCGGACACCCGGCGAAACACATAAAGGAGGCGCCGTAGCGCTAAATGGCATGAACTACCGCCAGAGGGAGGCTTTACCGACCTCTGGAGACTGTCGCGAAAACGATCCGATCGCGCGAACCCCAGGTTTGCCGGACACGTCACCGAATGACGAACGCGGCGACGCAGCGCAAAAAGGCTGAACATGCCGCCAGAGGAAGGCTTCACCGACCTCTGGAGACTATCGCGAGCGCGATCCGCCCGCGCAAACACATGGTTTGCCGGACAAGGGGCAACATGGCAAGCGAAGCGTCGTAGCGTCGCGACAGGAGATATGCATGTTCAGGGGTACGAACAGACCCCAGAGATCGAACGCGAACGCAATCTGACCGTGCAAACACCCGGTTTGCCGGACAGACTTAGTATCGTGAACCGAGCGTCGAAACGAACTGAGAATCGATATGCTCGCTCGGGGAACGTTGACAAGCCTTACGAGTCTAACGCGAGAGAGATCTGACCGTGCAAACATCCGGTTTGCCGGACAGACCCGATATCTTGAACGGAGCGTCGGATCGGCGTGAAATTAAATATGCGTACTCGGGGAAGGTCGAGAAGACATCCGGATCAATCGCGATTGCGATCTGACCGCGCAAACACCCGGTTTGCCGGACAGATGATAAAAGCTAGGATTGCGTCACCAGGGACACCTGGTACACCCGAATATCGAAGCGCGATCGAAATCCGACCATCCTAACAGGGGGTTGTCCGGACAGTCCGGACAACTAGTAGTGTTAGACGTCGGCTACAGGAAGTAGGGCCGGAATACGATCGATCAGGGCCTAAAGAGTGGGCATCTGGGTCGCCGCCATTGGCGGACGTTTTAAACGTGATCCAGACGTCTTCTCCAGGAAGTTGACGCGGAAGCATGTTCTAGGACCTCCGAGAGACCTTGCGCACCGGTCGGCGTTGTCATAAGTTCATAATTGTAAAAGTTGAAATGTTGCTACCCGGAAGTCGTAAGAGCGCGACGCATATAGTGTACTAGCGTTGGAAATTTCCATCGCGAACATCTGGCGCACACCTGGTGTGCCGAAGCGCGTAAACACCTATTGTTCGAGCATCGTCATGGAAATTTCCAGAGAGGAGAAAGCGGCCGAGTCCCTATGGAAGGGGGAAAACCCGGAGGTAGGGAGCCCGGGAGAGCAACGTTTCTCGAGGCAGTCTCTCGTGGGCGCTCGAAGGTAGCAATCTCGCGCGTATTATACCGGTGTATCGTCGAAGAATATTCGCGAACGCGAAACGGAATACGATAATTAAGACTACCTCAGCGTCTGTTAACAAACGGGAACGCCCGCCAACAGCGTTACGTGACGTCGATACGAAAGACGTACGGGTTATCGCGTACCTTAATCGTGATATCGCACTTTGCGAGACGTGCGACCGCCATCTTATGTGGCAATCGTTAATTGTGAACCACCAACATTGTGCAACTATAGTTAACAATAAAAGCAATCGTTATTTGCAAAAATCCAGACGAAAATATCTTTACTTACCCGGAAACTTACCTGAACAAGCGATTGTCCGGCCATCTTGGTGATAGCGTGGTCCGATCTTCAAGGTCATCACAGATTCTACTTCAGAGGAGGCCACTGATGAAGCAACCGTAGCGGAAACCTGAAAAAAGTTGATATTAGTTGTAGTTGCGCGGACAGTTCTCTTACTTACCTGGTTGTCCGGCTATCTCCCAGTAGCGTTGATCCTAGACATCGGTGAGCAGCGGTGATCTACGACATCGGCGACGGTGATAAAGCAGCTGTCGACGAAACCTGAAAATAAAAGAGAATTAGTAGCGTTTTACTTATATTAATGTCGGGACTTAGCCGATCAAGCGGTTGTCCGGCTATCATGGTTCCACGGATGAGGTAGATGAATGGTTGATAGTGGAAACGATTGGCAGAGCATCCCAGTGGAGGCAACCGTGGCGGGAATCTCAAAAGTCAAAGGGTTAAGGAGATATTACCTGATCAAGCAGCTGTCCGGCCTACAGGTATCCCTGGCTGGCCGATTCAGGTCATACCTAGCGGTATCCAGAGCTCAGGCGATGCCTATCGAGCAGTTGTGGCGGGATTGAAAAAATAAAATTGTTTAAACAAATTGTTCACATTTTGGCTGATTTCCATTACGAATACCTACCTTCTCGGTATATAAAGGTTAAACCGAGTGGCGACCGATGACTAATAGGACAAAATAGCGTACCCCGTGGCCCGATTATGCATCGTTCGGTCACAACCTCACTAAAGCTAGAACAGTACCATCACATAATTAAATTGATAATCAATTATTAAGCAACCAAGATCCTAACCTTAGGCTTTTCTTTAATTTGATTGTATATCATATATATCGTATGCTACTTATTTATAAATTTAAATTGTTTAAATACACTAACAACTCACCACAATATTATTTTTAGGTTATAATTTAATGTCGTGCTGTTGTGCTGCTGCTGCTCCTTTTCATGAGCAGCAAGTACGCTCTAGTAAATTTTGGGCACGTGACTGATTTGCTGCTGCAGCATGCTGCATATGAAAAGGCACCTTAAGGCAGCCATGTTCTCTAGGCTTGTGTCTACTACTTTAAGAACGCGTGCTCGCATCAGCTGAGTGATTGTTATGACAGTTAAGTTATTGTGTGATTATTTATTCTTATATTGTTTTCAGGTGCTGTGCAATATGGATGGAAATCGAAAAATTTATGCGGCTGGAATATAGCGGTGATTATACCGTCAGACCCCATACAGCACAGAAACTTGCAGTATCATTGCAGAAACGTTGCAATATTGCAGATTGCGCTGCAATATCACAGCAACATTGTAGATATCAATTATTGTAATATTTAATACATATTACAGCGCAATATAGTAGCAAGATTGTAAAAATCTTGCAGCATTATTGCAAAAATACTAAAAAAAAAACGCGTAACTAATATAATATATATTTGCTTTGATGAGAAATAAACTGATTTTTCAGGTGTAGAAATGTACAATCAATCACTATCACACGTGATTATTACTCATTTCCAGTAACTTCGGTTCGCGTCGCATATATCGCGCGTGCGCGCTGCGCGGAAAAGGTGATCGGTGACTGTTCAGATAGTTGTGCTTCCAGAGGCTTCTCCCGCGCATTGTTCGTTCGTCTCGTGTAGAGCCGAGTAATTGTGTGCAATATTATTATAGTGAAATAAGTGGAAAGGCGCAGAAAGGCATTAACTGTTATCGGAAAGATAGAATTGGTAAGTAAACTTATTTTTTATTATTCTCTTTAACTAAGTTCGACTTATATATTTTGAGGTTATATACTGCGGCGCGTGTTATACTCAGCACTTGAACTATCCTAGACAACACATGCATAACTTAATGACGTCTCAGAAAGACCTGTTTATATTATGTATAAGTTTATAACACAGGCCTGGTGGAAATTTCCGTCACGGAGTGCGTCTCGCGCCGCGTGCTGCCCGACGACGCGACGTTAAAATCGCGGCCGCGCGTCAACGCCGTTAACCCTGGTCAACCGTGCCCTTTGGATTGATTCGCCGCCCTTTCGCTGGACAGAGTGAGAGAGACAGAGACCGACGACGCTGGGCACGTCGCGTCGGCTCGGGCTGTCGGCCAGCGGGTGTCCGACTCCAAAACGTAAAAGCGCGCAAATCCGAGCGCGAGGCCGTCGACGAGTTCAGGTAAAACGAAACGCCGCGGGTGAACGATCCTCGACGAGAGAGAAAGAGAGAGATCCCTCTGTCAGGAACGATGATCGACGTACGGTACCCCACGTCGGGAATTGATCTTAACGTAACGTGTTGCTTTATTTAACAAATCGTTTTGCCAGACTCGTCGAAGAGATCCAATCGCGTTGTCGTGAGTCTGGAGCTCAAAGTTGACCAAGCCTGCTTTAATAAAATTGCAAGATAGTTTTGTACCTTGTTGGGACTTGTATTTTATTCCAATTTATTTCTTTTTACAGATTGCCTTATTCCACTTTTATCGCTTATATATCTAGCTGTGGTGCAACATATGGTGCAACATATGGTAAGTCTATAATGTACCGTTTTCATATACTTCCACTTAAGACAGAGCATTCGTTATTATATAACATTTATATTGTTGAGTGCGATATTATAAATAGACGTAATGTAACGTATGCTCTGTGTTAACTGGGCTGCATGCGATTTGTATTTTAATTTCTATTTCCTCTCTTTTTGCGCTCAAATTTGATATGGAATATGGATTAAGGGATTACAGGACCCCTTAAAGTAATTAAAAATTAAAAAATTCTAAAGATTTATAAAAAGTTTAAAATTAATAGGAGTATAAATGTTTTGTTACGTTTATTTACGTACGTTTAACAATCATTTGATATAAAACAATTAGATTTTATGCTGCATATTAACGACATCATTATGCCTATTTCAATTCTGTTTTGCTAACGAAGAGGCCGTGGTTATAGTTTTAAGAAATGCTATTCTAAAAAATGGACACAGTAATTTTAACATTCAATATAAAATCTAATTTTTTTATACTAAGATACTGTAGAATATGTTATACTTAATACATAACAAAAAATTCATACTCCTATCAATTTACAACTTTTTACAACTCCCAAATTGTTCCTAATTTTTACTTCTGAATTCAGAATTCTGTAACTCCTTAATCTTCAGAATGTCACGTTTTGTCACATTTAGATCAACAAGCATTAAACTACTTCAAGATATTATTTAGATATTTAGATATTTTGTTACAGTCCTGTATTCTTCTTCCAGCTCAAAATCCGTTGCTATATTGCAGTAAATATTGTAAGTCATTGTTAGCCATTGTAAGTAAATATGAATAATGCACGAAAAAGGAAACTATTAGTATCAAAACGCCATATTAGACGAATTATTGCAGATCAAACAAATATTGATTTTATAGGATGTTCTGAAAAATCTTCAAAAGAAGAAATGCACCTTATCCGCACTTCTATTGAAGATTCTTGTGATTCAGATATAACTGAAATTATCAATAATGAAAATCACACATTTGATATAAATAACACCATTATTAATTGTGAGAATACTGGAGCGCCCTGCTCTTATCTCTCTACTTCCTCTACTCTCCCCTCCTCGAGGGTGTACCGATGCTGCGCGGGCCGAATAGGCCCCGACGCGCACAGACGAGATCTGGCCGCGTTAAGAAGCGGTTGTTATAAAAGAGAGTTACAATATACATTTATATATAGTCATTAATAAGAGTGTTTTTCTTAATTCGACCCACTCCCGGCACCACGATCCTCTCAGGTTATGGGCTCAGCACGCTTCCACTGCGCATAAAAGAAAAATCGCGTGTGCTTGTCCAGTAAATTTTGTGGGCGCGGAAAATTTCGAGGCAAGGACCTTTTATACGGTGTGCTGAGATTCGAGGTGAGAGATGGCTGATGGTGTGCAAAAAGCCGATGCGGAAATGTCGCAAGAAGCCAGTAAGTAATATTTTATGTGTTACCTTGCTACCCGAGAAAATACGGCGTATAGGTACGCATACGCATTGAAGTTCTGTGTGTAAATGCGTAATTGTACTATAGGGGTGAGTAAAAATACGCTCGTGGCGAAAGAAAAAAAAAAACCGCGACAAAGTAAAAGCCGGGAGTGCCTGAAGTCGTTGTTCTTAAAGGAAAATGCACATATTAAACGCGACTTCATAAAGTATATCATTTAAGGAAAAATATAAAAGAAAAGATGTAAAATTTAAGAAAATTAAAAGTGCAAGTTGGAAAAATAAAACGGTGCGACAATGATACTGGTGTGTGGTGTGCTATTTGAGCCTTGCCCGCGCGGTCAAAAGAATTCAGTTGTTTTGGTTACGAGAATTGATATGCGCGGCCAGAGCATAACAGAGAACTCGAAGGAGAAGGAGCGCGGTGCGTTGCGCGACGCTCGAGCGAAGGAGTAAAAGAGAGAGGTGAGAAAGATATAAGACATAGCGCGCGGCTGAGCTCTTTCTCTATTACCGAGTAGAGACATATGTTTACAAATGCGGGCTCTTGGCGCCTTTTGATCGCTGCGGCTCGGCCAACCCAT
>NW_027270183.1:0-11479 GCF_030848805.1 Temnothorax longispinosus | reverse complement strand
GCTTCCTCATAGAGGAAGCTTTGTTTTCGTGATTTTCGTATATGAACCTTTGATTGTGTATAAAGTTGGATCTAGTCAATCAAATTTAAAATATATATATATGAAATAGGGGTAAAAGAAACCAACGAACAGATTGGTTTTTGAGTTTTTTTTTGCCAATATGTTCAGATTGTTGTAAAACGTCGAAATATCGCCTAAAAAAAATGTCCGTATGTGTGTGTGTATGTGCACATTTGATGTTGTGGTTGCTCTAATTTCCGCAAATATTGAGATATCGGGCTGTTTTTTTTTTTTAATCGATAGAGTATCATTCAAGGAAAGTTGGTATTGAATTTGACGATGATTGGTAAAGGGGTTCTTTTTTAAAAAAATTTTAAATTTTTTTAGAAATGTCCGTAGTTGCTCTAACTTTCGCAAATATTGAGATATCGGGCTGTTTTTTTTTTTTAATCGATAGAGTATCATTTAAGAAAGGTTGGTATTGAATTTGACGATGATCGGTAAAGGGGTTCTTTTTTAAAAAAATTTTAAATTTTTTAGAAATGTCCGTGGTTGCTCTAACTTCCGCAAATATTGAGATATTGGGCTGTTTTTTTTTTAATCGATAGAGTATCGTTCAAGGAAGGTTGGTATTGAATTTGGCGATGATTGGTAAAGGGTTCTTTTTTAAAAAAAATTTAAATTTTTTTAGAAATGTCTGTGGTTGCTCTAACTTCCGTAAAATTAGAACTCTAACTTCCGTAAAATTAGAAATATCGATCTATTTCTAATTTTATTATATTTTTTGTCTTTTCTACCCCTATTTCATATATAATTAATTAAAATTCAGTCTGTAGAAAACTTCATAAGTTGCGAGTTTCACATGTTACATGTCATTTAGTGAATTTCAAGATAATATCAATTTTTAATAATATATTTTACGAGAAACGGAAGAAAATAAATAAGTAATGGAAGAATATAAGAATTGTAAGTTAAAATTACATTTATCTACTACATATATATATATATATGCATATGTAATATGTTTAATATTAATATAAATATAAATAGAATATATTTAATCTTTTAAAATTCTAGTATTGGATGACGGTTGGAATGAAGCATTAACAGACATGCACGGAAGAATAAAAACAACGACAATTACATAAAGACAATATATTGCATATTTACATTGCACTGCATATTTACACTGTAAATACCATTAAAATTAACAATAAAAAAATTAGCCACAATAATGTCTACAGGACAGAAAATAAAAAATAACATTTAAATCATGATAAATAAATTTAGAAAAAAAAAACAAAAAAAATTTGTCGCACAAAAAAATAAATAAAATTAAAATGCATTCTGCGCAAAGCGCAGTGATTACTGTAAAAATGCATTCTACGCAGGGCATAATAGTATTATCAAAATACATTCTGCGTGGATCGCAGTGATTATTATGAAAATGCATTCTACGCTAGGTGCAATAATTATTATAAAAACGCATTCTGCGTTAAACGCAGTATACAATAAAATGTATCTATTATAATCAGTTTAAATAACGAACAGAAATCAACAAAAAATATGCTATGTTCAACAACCTGCATTATATTATTTTTAGTGGACTAAGCCTCAATAATTGAGAATTCAAAAAATGATGTTTTAGGACAATAAAAAAGTGTGCAAGTAGAAACTTGCACATTGCTTCCTCATAGTTTTTAAGTGTGCAAGTAGAAATTTGCACATTGCTTCTTTATAGTTTTTAAGTGTGAAAGTAGAAACCTTCGCTCACAAAGCTTCCTCTATGAGGAAGCCAAAAAAATAAATACTAATAATTATACATTAAATAAAATAAAAGCTTACTCATAGAGGAAGCTTTGTGAGCGAAGGTTTCTACTTTCACACTTAAAAACTATAAAGAAGCAATGTGCAAATTTCTACTTGCACACTTAAAAACTATGAGAAAGCAATGTGCAAGTTTCTACTTGCACACTTTTTTTTATATTAAAATATTATTTCAAGATTTATATATAATACTTTATAAATATTTTAATACAATGATAGACATTTAATACAAAGAATAATGAAATGGCAAGAAGAATTGAGCGATAATCTTATTATTTGCATATATATATTAAAATGCATATGCAATATGCAACTTTCTTTTGACTATACATTGCTTTCCGTCAAATAATTCTTTTTATCATTTTATGTTTGAAAGTATTATAGTTTAATACTTTCAAACATAAAATGATAAAAAGAATTATTTGACGGAAAGCAATGTATAGTCAAAAGAAAGTTGCATATTGCATCAAGAAGCGAAATACTTTATAAGATATTTTATCTTATATCAGAATGTATCAGGATAGAGTCTGATATAAACTATTCATTTTTTATTTTTTTAATCTTTTAGTTTTGCATACAGAATGATAATGATAATCGATTTATGTTAGAAAATCATCGAGTGAACAAAATATCACTAACGAGAAGTAAGTGTTTGTTCCGCCAATGATAATCAACAAAAAGGTGCATATATTTAATCGACTACTAATTGGCAATAATTACATAACTCTCACGACGTTTTGACTCAGGATTCGGGTCCTTCTCAAGTGATCTAACAAACAACAATTAAATAATTACAGCGTCAATAAGTTGGGTTAATACATGTACCGAATTCAATTCGTGTGTAACAATTAAAAGACCATTTAAATTCGTGGCGATCATTCTTAAAAGGGGCAAGGACCGTCTCGATAAAAGTCAGTCCACTGAGTTGGTTTATATATTGTAATGATTGTTGTGCATCCTACATTGGTCAAATGAAACGCTACTTAAAGACGCGCGTCACGGAACATTTCAATGATATAAAAAAAAAGATCGTCAGCACTCTGTCAGTAAGCACCGCGTCTTTCATGGCCACGAATTTAAATGGTCCGAAGTTGAGATACTTTATAAGAAAAAGAATACAAAAAAGAGAGAAATCGCGGAAATGTTCCTTATAAAGAAATATTCTGACACCATAAATCTCCAAAAAGATACGGATAATTTAAATCCCATTTATGACTACATCATCTCTTGTTTATAATTTTTGTTATTCGATAGTGCTTGCTCCGCCAACCTTGGATTTGTTCTTTAAACAAAACATGACGCGATACTTTCAGTTCGTTTCCGTTGTCCATCGCGTAAACATGAATTTGCCTGCTGTTCTGTGTTTTAATGTAACTCAGCGAGCATGAGACGAACCGGTGCCATTGGAAAGCATTCTCTGCGTAATTAATTTCTTTTTTCTTTCTTGTTTCTTGTTTTTTATTTATTATAACATACTTACCTTTTGACGAATTAATTTTTTAGGACTCTTGTGACTTTTCTATCAAAATCTCATGAATTGTTGACTGAGAATCGTTTGACGATGGTACATTTTCCTCATCAGGTACTTTTAATTGTTACACATGAATTGAATTTGGTACATGTATTAACCTAACTGATTGACGCTGTGATTATTTAATTGTTGTTTGTTAGATCACTTGAGAAGAACCCGAATCCTGGGTCGAAACGTCGTGAGAGTTATGTAATTATTGCCAATTAGTAGACGATTAAAAATATCAATAACTTTGAAATTTCGGGAGCACTTCATAAAAACTATCGTATCACCTAGAACAAAGCAATTTTTATTTGCAAGTTTTTCCATCAATTGCATTATTTTTAAAATATTGAGATGGTCATTTAAAATTGGTTTATATTTATGTAATAAATGTAATTGCTGTTTACAATTAGTTATAATTGTGTTTAATTATAACTGTGTTTTAGAAAATGTAATAATTAGGTTGTCTTGTTATCATTTTTGAATAAATCGAATTTAAAAAAAAATCTTTAAATATGAGGATCGATATTTAATTCATTTATGTATAAAAAGAAATAAAATAATAAAAGGTCTATATTGGCTTTTCAAAGTATGATTTGGCATATTAAATTAGAGATAAATTGAATTTATTATTAATATTTCTATTTTTTTCTATAAAATTATCATTTTATAGAAATAATTGGTTTAATTGAAAATCAGAATTAATTTAATTTTATTATTATTATTAAAATTCTAATAATATTTTCCCTTTTTTTATGTGGAACAAGCAGAATGATTTTTTCCCCTTGTATAGAAAATCTATATAGATCATTATTTCATCGCGGAAAAACGTAATCTCATAAAGGACATAAAGAATATCATTACATCTATCAAAGAATTTTTCTAAGATAACGATGCTTTTATATTCAGTGTGAATGAAACCAAGAGATAGTCTAATCTAAATAATATTCGAGAAGTATATTATCGACTCACAAATGGATACATATATATATGGATAAGTATTGTTTTATTATACACGCGGTTGCATATTATAGTGGAGCTTTCGAAGCGTACTGTAGCTCTCAGGTGCAAATATATTGTTATTTAATGACATGCATATATGTATAAGCTTTGATTTATAATAAATATTTCCACTTACATATCCTGTTATCTTTAATGTTGAAACAAAATCACGGGAGAGATCGCGACATTTATTTATATAGTATTATAGTTTTAAGAATCAGAGCAAAAATAATTAATTAAAATTCATCAACAATGAATTAATTCCATTAGCAAATTGTAATTGGCATCAGCAAAAACGGCAAAGACCTAAATTGTTTGTTAAAAAATAGTACAATTAAAAAAACAATTTCATGTTTGTTTCCTTTTTCGTGCTTTTGGAATAATATAAATTAAAGAATATATTGCAGATTTATATAATAATGCGTTACGGTCGAACAACTAAATGTCGACCTAGTCAACTAGTAACGACCTTATATGTGTTGTCAAATTTACCTACATACGTATTTATTGTGACATCAAATGTCCATAGCTTCAATTTTCGATCACCTCCCAAAGTGCTAAGATTGCGTTCAAATAATTTTGGGAGTAACAACTCGATCGTTAACAGTTATCGTTAAGGCATCTGTATTCTAATCGGCAATTTCAATATAAAAGGTAAGTCATAAGAAATAGAATACCTTATCACGCTTTAAATATATGACAAAATATACGGAACATGATTTCAATGATTTCAAAAGATGAGCATGACAAGCACAGTTATATTCTATTATAATAGTGTTACTTTTTCAGAGTTATCAAGTTGTCAATAATATTTTTTTTCCTAATAGAACTATATCTTCTTATTGTTTTTATTTTTGTATTGCGATTAACAGAAAGACAATTTTATCATAATTTTATTTTGTTATTGTAAACGTAGTCTAGGGCTTAACGAACCTACGGCATCAACCCGAGTTCCCGAGTTCACCGCGGACATACACACACAATTACACATACTCGCGTTTGTGCAATTGACAATTAAGACACGCCTCACGGTTCATACGACAATTGGTTCGTCTGGGCCCTCTTAAGAGCTGTATAGCTCGCAGGCCATAAACAGAAGAAGAAGAAAGTACTTGCCGGCAGCAACGGCTACCGAGCATGCATTCGTTTGGCGTCGACCTCAGCACGGTTCGGTCGTCGCGAGTCAGACATATAGTTACGTTTATACCCGAGTGCCGAATAAAGAGAGTTTTGTTGAACGTTTACGTTCCCTATCCTGACAACACACCGGCCTTGCTATTGCCTGTTGGTTCCCTGAATAACCTGTGGCCTGGCCGGCCATGACGTAGGAGGAGACCGTGGCTGGAGCACGAACGGTTGCTCAGGGTCTGGAAGCTCTCCGAGTTGAAGTCTCTCCTGCAGTCTCAGGACGCGCCAGCCGCTCGGGACAAGGCTAGTCTACTATCTAAAATCATTGAGATGATCGACCTGGGCCTAGGCGAGGCACAGGTGATGCAGGCGCTGGCGAGTCATCTCATATATAGTCTACATGTGTCATAACCAGCGCAAATATATAATTTTTCAAAAATTTTTAAGAAACAAATTCAGAGTTTAAAAAAAGTAATAAAATTTCGAATCGGATATACGAATATAATTTTTTCTTAATGTCGGGTGAATGTCAGATACCAGTGCCGGCTCATTACAAAATAGGCCTATTGGGCCAACGTCGCGCTCCGCGATTACAAAAAGAAAAAAAACTCCTTTATTCTAACTTATCTGTAAAATAAAAAGCGAGTCATTATAAAAAAAAACCTTACCCAGCACCACATACACACATGTCTAAAATCGCATAACCCGGGAAAAAAAATTTCTTAATTATTTATATTAGTTTATATTAGTAGATACATGATTATATATGATCGTATATAAGAAATGGAAATATAATCTTGAACAATATTATATGGCTAAATCTCTTTAAGTATAACTTTATGTAGTCATATATGGTTTTATATACTAGTATATTATCATGTGTGATCATGTAAAAGTATACCTTTTTCAAAAAAGATAAAATTACATGCATTTAATAATAATAAAATCGTATGCTGCAACAATCTGTGCTGTATGGGAATGTATTTTATAAATTCAAAAACTAACCTAAGTTGTAGCTTTATATCTTTTTCACAAAATTATATTATCTAACTTAACTCATAAGTGACATGTATTAAAAAAAAAAAGATGTGAAATCTTTATTTTCTTCTTCACAAAATTATATTACCTAACTTAACTCAAGTGACATGTATTTCAAAAAAAGATGTAAAATCTTTAAATTAAATTGCGCCAATTGTAAAGAGAATATGTATATTGCTTTGAAAGATAATTGTTATGCAACTACTTTAACTCTTAAATGCCTCGTGGGGTCCAGCGGACCCCTTTAGAATGAAATGTTTTCAAATGTTCTTGCCAAAAATGGAGCTCATGCTCCCATTGATGATAGTTGAGTGATTGACCTACCCGTTTGTACTTAGCGCAGTACTCAGTTTACTTAATTTTTTATACTATGTTGAAATTGAAATTTTAACAATATAAGCATTTTATTCTCTTTTCTAAGCCTTGAACAACATTTAAAAAAATTTTCATAATTAAAGATAAAAAAATCAATGAGCAAGGAGACATTTTTCATGCTGGGGTCTTTTAGACCCCTCATGTCATTTACGAGATTCTTGAGAGGTGTGGCATTTAAGGGTTAAAGAAATAAAACCCAAGTGGTATCTTCGTATTCCTATTCAAGGGTCTTCCTATTCTAAACCCAAGTGATAATAGCTTCTTAATTCTCTTTAACAAATTTTTAATATTACAAAGAATCATTTTAATTACAAAGAATTAAAGAAGTAACAGTACAAAATAAAAATATTTAATTAAAACAAAATAAATAAATTTTTCTTGCAAAAAAACTTGGCGCTGCTAGACTTTGAAATTTAAACATTAAAATTTAAACATTAGTACTAAGATTTTTGATTGAATAAAAAACAATAAACATAATTTAGGGAAGAATGCGACAGGAGTAAAAAAGCAGCGCCAAGTTTTTTTACTCTTTTACTTTACTTTACTTACTTACTTTACACATTAAAATGAATGTAATACGAAATCTAGTCATGCATGCGCCTGCGCACAAGTCTGCATCGTATCACATTCTCGTTTTACGGCTGTTTATTATAACTGTCAAGGGAAAGGAATAAATTTAACTTCAACTCAAAGAATTTTTGAAGTGTGCTGAAGTGATCTGTAGTGTTATTTTAAGAAAATAACTTTTTATTTGGAAGTACCACGCAAGAATTTTCATCGTGTCGTTTTCTCGCTTCTGACGTCACGATTCAACATGACCGCGGCACGTACCCAGGAGCCATTAAATATATTATAATATTTAAATGGCTCCGAAGATTAAACTTCAGTATGAAGAATAGGGCACGAAAAGCCGTAACAGGATGTTCGTGTTTTATTATTTTTAATAGACAGATATTATCCCTGATAACCGCCAACGATAAAAAACGATAAAAAATTTCTTATCGTTTTTAATATGGTTAGTGAATCGTTTATTTACGATACTCTATCAGAAATTCACGTTACAAAATACTTGGAATCCTATTGTAAATATCTTATCAGCTGCACATCAGTATCTATCGTTTTTAATATGATTAGTGAATCGTTTATTTATTTACGATACTCTATCAGAAACTCACGTTACAAAATATTTGGAATTCTATTGTAAATATCTTATCAGCTGCACATCGTTTTTAATCGTTTTCTATCGGAGATGGTTACCAAGGATTCCAACCATATAGTAAACTGCGCGCCGACAAATCGTCAGACTTGAAACACAATTCTGGTTGAAGTAGTAAAAAATAGGGCTTTCCGTGCTCTATTCTTCATACTGAATTTTAAATAATATATTATATTATACAGCAACTGTACTGTTTGTATTATATATATCTTTATACACCTAGTCTAGATATGTACCATGCATTAATATAACATTATGATATGATAACAGGATATTACATAAAAAAATCACGATCTTAAAAAATGAGCTTAATTCTTTTATGGCCAGTCTACAATGAGTCGTTAGTCGTTAGTCAGATGTCAAAAGAGAGTAAGAAAAAGTCATAAATGTATCGTAAAGCGATCGGAAGTTTGTAATCGGCGATCCTAAGCGATTGACCAAAAATACCATCTTTTACGATTACCGATTACAGACTTCCGATTGCCTTACAATACACTTATGACTATTTCTTCCGACATCTGACTAACGACTAACGACTCATTGTAGACTGGCCATTAATAAAATATATTCTTAACGAAGCATTCTGTATGTATACAATGTGTCATACTTGCTTTAATCACAAAATAAGGATTAATTTTATTACTCGAATTTACAAGTGAAATTTATATTATGCGATTAAAAAATCGATACGGATTTATAAAATCATGAAAGATATGCATCATCCATATAATAATATTTTCTTCTATATGACTCGCTGTTAGGATATTAATTTAATAAAAAGAATAATCGTAAATTGTTAGAAGCTCGTCACCGTAGGTGCGGAACGCATGATCGGATTTCGTCGAATTCCTTATCAAATATGCGAGCATATCGTGCGCGAGTCTGCCTTGATTCAACATAACTATTTTATCGCCAACTATTTGCTGCAAAAACGAGCCGATGATTACGTTTCGCTGACGCGTTTCGAGCGCAGAAACCGTTCCTCGGCCGCGGCTGAGAAATCATCAGTGAGCCCACGGAAGCTACGAGAGCGGCACGTTAAGCGAGAAAATATCAGAGCAATCCGTTGAGATTGTAAATTGAAGCGGTAACTCCAAGGTTCAGAGCAAAAGACGTCAAGTTCGCGAGTGCAATAAAGTAAGTGAAATCCACCAACGACTATCCGTCTTATTATTTATGACTTTCCTTCCTTGTATTTGCAGAGTGACTTCGGCCGTCATATCGTGTCCCGAGCCTCGACGCGTACTGAGCGGACCGGCAATACTGATTCGAACATAAATGATACGGTCAATGTATATATATAATGATTTTATAAAATATCAATTTTTCTTTTTAAACGATTATTTTTTTAAATCAAGATTATATAAATATATTTACATTCCGCTTATATATATAGATAGATTTTAAAGAATGTATACTATCATTTACATGTGCAATAATAGCGTTGAATTATCATCGCTTATCGAATATTGATTTTATCTGCTTTCAGGTGACTGCTCGCAACCGAGTATGACATGTCCACCTGGTTTGGAATATCTTTTGAGTCTTGATTATCTTCTCGTAAACCAAAAAAATATGGAGGTTAAGGGGATCCTGCAGTGACTGGCGAACTTCCTCGATGTCGATAATGTCAACCTTTCTAATTTTGTTTTCCCTATATCTGTCTTTGTCTAACGAAATGACATCTGTCCTTTTTTCGACTGCTCGCCATCTTACGCAAGATCCGGCAACTACTGTTGCTGCTCTTCTTGTCATCCTGCATCCGTATTTGCATCACTAAAATAATTATTAGATGGATCTTTTTTTGTACGCATTGAATCTTACTTCTACTTACACGATATTATTCCTACATGTTTTCCCAAGGGTGGATGATAAACATTATGTACGTATAAACTGTAGAATTTTTGTTTTAAGCAAATATTGTCGTCAGGTGACAGCTGTGTATGTGCCCCAATAAGTAATATTTTTAATTTTTTGGTGTTTTTTATATAAAATCGCGTTTTCCACCCTAGATTTTTGTGCGGACTTTAATTCTAGACCAAAAACTTGCAATTCTGTAAAGCCAATTAAAAGATCCATTGATTAACGATAATGTCGGTAAATCATACGGCTGCAGGATCCCCTTGAAAATTACATATATATATATATATATATATATATATATATATATATATATATATATGTTAAATATACGTACGATATCAAAATGCAAATAAGTTTTAATCTCGGTTCAATAGCTTCCAAAACGAAATCACCATAAGTTTTTGCATTCCGTACATAAATAACTCTTATATGTAAATAAAACCAACATATTATTTATTTATAGTTTTTTCAATGGTCACATCGAAGGGATGTTATACATTGCCAGTCAAAATCGATTTAAATTACTTATTTGTTATTCTATCACTGGCGAAGAAAAATTCATTATTCTGTTATTTATTTATGTTTTAAACATATTTTTCCAGTTTCTATATTCAATTTTCCCGAAAAGAAAACGTACTCTTACGCTTTCGATTTAATTTCTGGTTATATTATATATTTAATAATAGCATTATTTAATAATAGAATATTTTTGGTCAAATCTTTATACATGTATTTTTTTATAATTAAGTTGATACAACAACGCATTTGAATTCGACGCTGATATCATCGGTTGTGACCATAGAGATATAAGAATAGAGTGCGCGAGTCATATGGTAGCACGTAAGAGGCTGCGATATAGGAATAGAAAAAGAACGCTGCATATAGGCCCTTTCTGTCTTTGTCTACTCGTGCATGCGAAACAAAGACAGAAGGGGCCCATGGGCAGCTTTCTTTTTCTATTCTGCGCAGCTTTCTCTTTCTATTCCTATATCGCTTTTTCAGCTCGCTCGCGCACTCTATTCTTATATCTCTATGGTTGTGACATTAAAGTTTCTATCTGACAAATGCAATAGCATAAAGACATTCTAATTGAGGAATCATCTTACGTATGTGTGTGATGTATTCGCGCATGTACCTTATACACATATAGCTTTATTAGTATTGCAAATCCATTGTTAACAAATTTTTAATTACATGCTTTAATTTATTATCAATTTATTATAATTATGTCGAATATTGATCGTGTAAGAACAGTACTCGATATTATTATCGAATATAATATTTTATGTTTATTTAAATAATACTATTATTAAATGAAATATTATATCGAAATAAAACACATATTGATATCTAAGCATGTTAAATTTTTTTCAATTCATGTAATGTCATTGTATTTAGTGGAATCTGGTGTACAATGTATTATCTGTTTGTTCTACTAGATTTTTTTTCAAGATATAAAAAATTGTCCCTTGAAACATCAATTATCTTTTAAAATTTGGTTTTAAGATATATAATTA
>NW_027270182.1:0-11482 GCF_030848805.1 Temnothorax longispinosus | reverse complement strand
TTATTAAATTTTATAAAAACTTATCATACTTAAAACAGACATAACGTTCACTTCTTGTTAGCCGAATGTTAAGGATGTATCACTGGTACAATCTTAGACAAAAATGCATGAAATTTGAAATACTTGAATATCTACGCCTAACGCATAGTAAATCTAGATGTAAGATACTCAAATGATAGTAGGAGTCTTATTTTTACTCTTACAAAGGTATTTTTTACTTTACAAATGTTTTGTCCAGTATTATTTGCAATTTTTGTAATTTATGAGCCTAAACTTTTGGCAGTGAGAATGCTCTGATTTCAACTTTATAACGTCAAAAATTATTAATAAAATTAATAATTAATAATTAATAATTAATTAATAATTCAATCAATCAATCAATCCTTTATTCTCTCCCCTTCCGGGGTTGGAAAGGCGTTTTATTCTGGGCAAACGTTCCCAAACCCTTACATATTATATCATATAAACACATAATACACATTTCACATGGCGTTTTATAGGGACGTACCCAACCCTTTACATAAATCCCTTAACCCAATTTATTTATCACCTGGCCTTTTTACGACCTTACAATATCCTATTACCCATCCCACCCCTTCTAGGACCTTCCCTCTCTCTTCTTCTTTTGCTCCGCTTCGTCCTCGTCCGTGCTCATCAGTAGATGGTCTTCCATCTTCTCTACGATCTCGTCCTCCGCCGACTTCCTGGTCCCCCCACTTTCCTCCTCTTTCCTTTCCTTTCTCTTTTCCCTTTCTTTTCCTTCTTTGATCCTATCTTCCACCGACTTATCTGCATCTATCTTTACCTTCATCCTACTTCCTTCCTTCCTTCTCGCTTCCAGTACTTTCCTGCTATCTTTTTCGCTTCCCATCTTTACGAGGATTGTTATCCAATCCCCTCTATGTCCTATCTGGTTCACCTCCTTTACCTCTGCCTTCACCTTAAGCCCATCTGTAAAAAGTTGCTTCACCTTATTCGAGCTACCTCCTCCCCATCTCTTCTTCTCGACCATAATTATCACATTCTTCTTTCTTTTTTCATCGTCTTTCTCTTCTTCTTCTTCGTACCACCATTTTGCTTTACATACCTTACTATTTTCCTCCTCACTCTCGTTTCTCTTCCTTTTACCTGAGCATTGTTCGAGTCTGTATACCTTCCTTTTTAGCTTCTCTATTTTCTCTTTCATTTCCCTTATCTCCTCCTTGTACTCCTTCATCACCTTCACCATTCGTTCTTCTGTTACCATCTCTATCGCCTCTTTGTCGATTGCCATCGTTCCTTTGCAAATTAACTTTCGCTCCATCTTTATTCCCTCACCTCCTGCTTATCTGAAATCAAAAGACATTTATTTAATCTCTCTGCTTAGCTGTCATTGTACTCGCTTGCCTTCTTTTCCTTTCTAATTCCGCCATCCACTTTTCTCTTTCACCCTTGCTGTCTAGTATTCTTTTGATTCTTTCGCTAATTCTTTCTCTTTCCTCTCCTTCTTCGTCTCTTGTGCACCATTCTAAAACATGCTCCCATGATTCTGCCTCCGCGCCACATATCCTGCAGCCTGTTTTTTCTATTGTCTCCCAGTATCTTCCGCTTCTCATCTCGTTACCTAATCTGAATCTCGCTATCCTAATCATAGATTGTTCTTTTCCTTTTCTTTCCAGGTATTCCCAGGCCTCCTGTTTTCTACTATCTCCTTGTACCATTTGTTGTATCTTGATTCTCTTATCCTTTCGTCCTTCTCTTGAATCTGAATGTCCCTGTCTCTTTCCGCTAATTCCTCAATGCTACTCCATCCCTCCCCTCTTTTTCTCTCTATTTCCTTAACTGCATAACCTCTTCGCTCGTAAAAGCTCTTTCTTTCTTCTTCCCATTTTGACTTTTCTTTCTTATCCTTTTCTCTTATTTCCCTCCAGCACTCTCTTGCAATCTCATTTCCTTCTCCTCTCTCCAATTTTTCTTCATACTTCATCGCCCTTTTACCAGCGCTTATTCTTGCTTTATCTCTTTTAGTTTCCTCTCTTATCATATATCCGGGCGTATTCCAGTCCAGGCCTAACGTCCACCTTATATACCTTTCGTGCATTCTTTCTATTTTCTCTCTTTCTTTCCATCCCCATACTTCTGCCCCATATAAGGCTATGCTTGCAACCAGCGAATCATATAACTTGATTTTTCTTATCCAGTCTCCTCCAAATAACCTTTTTCCTATTCCCCATACCTGTCTCATTGCTATAGTCGCTTTTCTTACTCTTTCATTTATATGCGCATCTTGTTCTCCGTTCTTTTGGAATGTGTAGCCTAGATAGCAGAATTCCTTCACCTCTTCTATTTCTTCTTCCTTCCAACTCCACTTTACTTTCTTCATTTTACCTCCTCCCTTCCTGAATCTCATTACTTTTGTTTTCCCTACATTAACTCTTAGCTTCTTTCTGTCAAAGTATCTTTCTAGTCTTTTCAGCATTCTCTTCATTTCCTCTTCATCTTCTGCTACAGCAACTATGTCATCCGCGTACGCTAACGTCCAGAATTTTATTTTTCCTACAACTATCCCTCCATCTTGTCTTTTCCTCATTGTCTCTTCTATGTCTGCCAGCAGAAGTATGAAGAGCATAGCGCTCAGCGGGCATCCTTGCCTAACTCCTTTGACCGTCCAGAAGCACTTTCCTTTTTCCCCTTTTACCCTTACCACACATCTTGTCTCCTCATACAGGTCTTCTATCCTCGTCCTCTAATTAATTAATAATTAATTATCATTAATTATTAATTTATTTCTTTAAAATGGTGTAGTGAAGACAATTGAAACTTTAGCAGATATTTTCATCTATTCGTATACCAGATGTACAAAAAAATTCAAAAATATTGGTAGCGCTTCTTCAACATTTTTTTAGCTGTTTTATCCGTCAAAATTGTCTCTTCCCATAAGAATACGTGTAAAATCAGTGAAAATTAAAATCGTTATATCTCAGTTTAGTGGATTCGTTTCTACTTTTTTTGTAGCACATCAGAAAGACTAAAAGAACATTCTCACAAATTTTTATCCACTTGGTAGCGCTTTGAAAATAGGTGCAATACATCCTTAAATCAACCGCATTAAATATACATATATAGTTTAGTAGTTAGTAGTAATAGTAGTTTAGTAGTTATCAATTCAAAACAAAGCAATTAAGATATCGTTCAATAAATAAAACACTCGAGATATGAATTCGACAACGGTGATACGACGAATGAGGAAATCGGTTGTCGCTCATTTAAATCATAAGATATTATTCTTATAATTGTTATTTTATTAAATAAGAGATTTCATACAATATTTTCAAAACTTTATTTTCGTTTTATCAAATATATTTTTAAAAAATTTTGTTTTTATATTCGATAAAAATCGTTTTCATACAAATATAACTATATACGAAGATTCAAAACTTAAATATCTCATTTTTTCTTCAATTTGCATGAATCAGTATTTACTTTAAATAATCAATAATATTTAATTTTCGTTAATAAAACTTCGTTTTTTGATTATTTTTGTATTAAACAAGGTTTTGTTTCTATGTAAATACAGTTTTCTATCGCCGCGTTGTAGTAGGTTCCCGTTGGACAAACGCGAGTTACGTATTCGCCGGGAGGAACGCACTCTTTGTACAATTCGCAGTTCTCGTGCGGAGAGCGAAAACCTGGGTACGCAGTAGGTCGACATCTTAGGCACATCTTCGTCTTTCTGCATTCGACGTATCCCCAAGACCTCTCCGCACAACGCCAACAGAAGATTAATCTAAACGTTAAACGTATGATGTAACTTTATTTCAAAAATTCTCATGATGAAATATGATGAAATCAATCATCGCAGAACAATTTCTTGTCAGAGATTTAAAACAAAAACTATTGAAAAGATTTCTTAATTTTAAATGTTTTGTCAGTAAAGAGTAAACAATCACAATAATAATAAAGAAAAAATAAATTTAATTAATAGAAAATAAAACCACTTTTTGCTTAAGAAAAAATCGATTCGATAAAAATTGTAACGGAGCGGAAACGACGTGCACTTTTCTAGGCAAACATAGCAAACTTGATAAAATGTTCGAATAGCGAAAGGAGCGATGTTCCATAAGAGTTAGGGGCAAAGCACATATGAAAGTCGTAGTCGTGGAGTCGTGGACGTAAGTAACGCACAAGCTTTAGCGTATCCTGATCTGTCAGGTCGGGGACTACGACCGTCGTATATCGCTACGCCATGTTATGAGCTTTGGCTCTTACTCACATCCGGTTCGGATTTATAACACGCGATAGTCATTTTATTCTAATATAATTCTTATTACCCTGTGGTTTCTATTTCCTACAAATTAAATATCTACACTTTAAACAAAACATACAATTTTATTAAAACATTAATAATAAAATTAAGCGAAAAAGATTACAAACAATTTTGAGCATTTATTGTAATTTTAAAGTTCTGTTTAAAGATGCTTAATTTGTATACCAATTTGTAGCTGCTTAATGTTTAAAAAAAATTTCCGAAACTTTTGTGTCACCCTGTATTTTTTCAGACAATTTTAATTTTACTTTTAATACTCTTTATATTTGAAACAAATGTACTTAAAAAAATATAAATCTGCTTTGTACTTACGACTAGCAGACACGTAGCAAGCAAAATAGCCTGCTTCATTCTGCTCTATTCTTTAAATAGTCTCCTTACAAGAAGTATTTATAGAAGTTGCGACAGATTTTTTCTATAGGTATATATACCTCGGCAACGTATTTATTCTGAAAATAAATTGAATGATGTTTAGCCGTCATTATTTTGTTTATTTTCACTATCTGTTATCAGAGACGGTGACAGCCTTATAACTAATTGGTACCGGAAACTCACCTTTTCGAGACGATATATTATCTATCCAGTAATCCACACATAGATAAAAATAGACCCAACTTTATACGCAATCAAAGGTTCATATACGAAATTCACGAAAACAAAGCTTCCTCTATGAGGAAGCAATACATTAAAATCCCTTATGTCTTATGTCAAAGGCCACAGCGAGAAAATTTGTCGTATTTTGCATTAATTTCGACGTCCTTTACACTGTTCCTAAAAAACTCTATTTCGTAAAACGAGGAAAGGATGTGCTTGATAATGTTAGGAAGACTGAAATTGCACATATACGATCAACTGCAATGATTTCAATCTCTCTTACATAGGGCAAACTAAGAGACACTTAGAGACGCGTATTAATAAACATCGGTCAGATATTTAAGAAACACAAGAATAGCCAATCTGTTGTAAGTAGACACCGTCTGGCTCATTAATCTGAGCTAGAAGTGTTATATAGTAAGAAACATTATTACAGAAAAAGAGAGATAGCAGAGATGTTTTTCATTAGGAGACACGGCGACACGATAAATATGCAAAAAGGTACGGAAAATTTGAATGCATTAAAACTGATTTATAGAGGCCGTAACCGTTGATTTAAGATGTAATCTTTAAGAAATTGACCAATCACAGTCAATTATTCTTCTCACATTCGACTGTAATTGGTCAATTTCTTAAAGATTACGGCTTAAATCAACGGTTACGCGGCCTCTATAAATCAGCCTTTATATGATTCAGTGATAGCTGCTATATAACGTTTACCTTTATTTATTTCATATGTCTTTATTCATTTTACATTTTATTTATTTTCATATTTCTTTATTTATTTCACATTCTATTTATTTCTATATTTCTTTATTTATTAGCCTTTATTTATTACCTTTTTCTTTTTTACATGTTATTTATTTCCGTATATCTTTATTATTGCAAATTAATGTCATTGCAGTTATTGTTAATTTGTTTACTGTAAGCACACCGTTGTCTCGATAACTTATTTCTCCGTTCGCCAGTTGCTCTTTTAGATCGAACCACGGTGGCTACTTGCTACCTTTCTTAAATACTGTAATATGTGACGTCCACCATGGCAACTCATTACATTAAATTAGGAAGACTTTATGACTTACTTTATTTTGTCTTTTGACATGTGACTTTTATCGACGTAACCGAGGTACTTTCTATTTTTTATTATACTAGACACCACAGACGCGCGCTTCGCGCGCGCGCTATTTAGCTTTAACATTATGCTGTTACTATTACATTATTAACTCCTTGATACACACAACTGTCAAAATATACAATGACAGCTACAAATGAAGTAAGCGCAGCAAGAGAACCAATCGGCATCGCGGAAAAGCGACAACAATAAACTTTACATCTCTTTTTTAGATATGGACTAACAATAATGATCTTACAATTAGCTGTGCCTTGCAAGTACCGACAGCATACTACTTTCTCGTTTGTACAACAGTCACGTTGGACACTCGCATATGCTCGTATGTATGTCAACACTGGTCGGCTGAATAATATCAATGCAACTTAATTGGGTACTTATCCAACGAAAACGTACAATAGATGCAAGGCGTACCGTTATTCTGCATATTCACAAACGCAGGATTTTTATCGGCATTTGCTATAGCTGACGTACCTATTTTGCGTATTAAGTTAAATATGGGAGGTTGATGACCCTATAAATTATTTTGTAATAAAATTATATGTTTAATTTTTATGAGAAGATATCGGAGATGGATATATCTGCTTTATAGGTACGTTTAATTTGACCTTGTAAAGACAAGAATTGTATTAGAAAACATGAAGGAATGTGCGTTCCTAAGCTAACATAATTTCTTTTTTCGATTTTCAGGAAAACATTCTCTTACGTATACACCTTCACATTGCAAGCGGCAAGGCTGAAGACATGTGTAGCACGAAGCATTGTGTACCGCATCAGAAATTCGCCATGACGCTCGTCGAGCAAAGCGTCTGCGGAGTTTGCGGTGCAACGTCGGAGCCACTGCCTTTTACACAGGTTCGTGTAATTAATATATCATGCTTTTCACATTGCATGTGCTTATCATATATTGCTACATTACTATATAAAAAATCATTCAAGAAGTATCGCGTCTTTCAATTTATTGATGACTGGCTAATTACAAAGTCACAAAATTGAGATCGTGATTTTAGAGAGAATATATAAAAATGAAACGTAAAGATATTATTTTCGTTTCTGAATAAGTGAAACGCGTCAATTTGACATTCGATCGCGTCTTCGAACGACCTTTCCGCTTTTCCTTCCGTTTACGTTTTCGTACGTTTATAATACGTTTACGTGGGATCGGTGCGTATAGTATTCATCTTAGATTTTACCTGAGGCATATAGAACTTTTTTATGTTTTTCCTCTTTCTATGAACATCTGCTCCTTTAAGATGTGTCACGGTTTTCTTACCTTTTACCTACCTGAGTATTTAGTATCTTTTTTTCTCACGTTTTATTTTTATTTCAGGAAAGAAATTTAGAAAAACTGAATTTGTTAGTGATATTATTAATAAAATTAATGAAAAACCTAGTATAAAGATTACTCGTAATCAAGTAGAAAAACAACTTTTAAGTATTTTATTTCGATTAAGAGACTCTCTTTCTATTTTTATTTTTTAAGAATTTTAGTTATTTTTTATTTTTACTTATTTAATCGTGACAATCCAATTTCTTTCCAAATTATGCTTTGTTTAAAGCATCATCAATTATGCAAAAAATCTAAATTTACAACCATGAAAATAAAGAGATATTTCGTTTTTTTTTAAATAGGTATTGTTTACGCTTGTTAAAATTGTTTTGTAATCTCGTTGCACAGTAGTTATATAACGGATAGTTGTAAAACAAGTGTGTTTTATCAAGTATATATGTTTCGTTGATTTGTTTTTATTTGATTTGCAACTGCGAATCGTTGAAAGTGGATGAAATTTGATTTCACATATCGACATGTTTGCGCACTAACATCTGTTGCAGGATTTTTTTTATTGGGCCTTGTTTTAATAAAATATTAGTATTCTATCACTGATAGTACAGTATTAGTAAAATAATACATTCTTGCAACTTTACTTTATGCCATTAGTATTTCTTTGCAATCCTTTTGCAACTTAAACAACTTGAATCGTGCAAACGGAAGAGAGCAGCGTAATGCCACATATAGTGCTCAGCATCTCGTGGGTGGAGTTGGTTTTCCTTGGTGTGTTCACATCGGGCATCGTTGACCAGCGAACCGTAAAAAGCATGAAACTAGTTGCTGTTATCCAATAGCATGCAGAATGTTAGCAGTATGCGCGGCGGTTTGATAACAGATTTGATCAGAATATTGAAACAGATAGGCATTAATTACATCCGGCCGTATTGTGCAAATATAATATAATGATCAGGATAATAAAATCGAGATTAATTGTTTCTTTTAATTATTAGGTTGGCAACTAAGTTCCCGCCGTTTTTTTAAATGTTACTAGACACTACAGACGCGCGCTTCGCACGCGCTATTTAGCTTTAACATTACACACATATACAATGACAGCTGCTCATGAAGTAAGCACAGCGAGAGAACCAATCGGTATCGCGGAAAAGAGGGAACAATAAACGCGATATATTCGAGTACCGACTTTGCACGCCTTTTTTTAGAGAGACTAGACACTACAGACGCGCGCTACGCGCGCGCTATTTATCTTTAACATTTCACTATTAACCCTATTATACACAACTGTCAAAATATACAATGACAGCTGCAAATGAAGTAAGCGCAGCAAGAAAACCAATCGGCATCGCGGAAAAGCGGCAACAATAAACTTCACATCTCCTTTTTAGAAAAGGACTAGAACAACACAGGCGCGCGCTACGCGCGCGCTTTTATTTTATTTCACGAATATACAACTATACACTTTTTATATTTTTATTAGAAGTGAAGAGGTAAGTCGCTAATATCGATAGGTCCTCTAAAGCAACACCTTTCTATTTCTCGAAAACTAAACACCGTACTTTATTAATGCTGATAAGGACATAATTTACTTATATAATTAAAGACGTAAAAACCCATACTTCTCTCATACATTTATTGATTTTTATATATAAAATTTGCTAAAAACGAAACATTCAAAAGCAATTATTAAAAATAAAATTTACCCAAATTTCTTTTACTAATTGTACAGTTTAAATAATAGTTATAAATATATTATTAATAATATCAGATCATTTTACATGTTTGTAACGTCTTGAAGCTATTTAAATTTATCTTTTTTTTTATTTTTCTTATAATGCAGTTTTATATTTAAATATAAAATTGAGATGCAACGTAAACTGGCATACTTATTGATAAAACGGATTATAAGATAGTAAAAATCAAATAGAATAGAATAAAAAACACAGCACAAGAAGATCTTGCTGCGAAATTATGAGATAAATTTACTGGCATGCTGTCGGCATACTGCCAACATTTTGCTATGTGGGGTAAAGCAATTGTGAAGCAACACACAGTAACAAACTACGAAGGTAGAAAACGAAAGGTTTCGAGTTTAAATCCTGATCGGGTCTGTTAATTTTTCTGTTTACCCCTTTCGCTGTCCAAAATTTCCTTCCGTATCTTTCCTCCACCCTCACTACACTCCTTGTTTTCTCGTATATTTCCATGATCCTCTTTCCCAACCTCTCACTCACCCCTGGTTTTTTCAGACATCTTCCCAAAACCCTCCTGTTCACTGAATCAAATGCCGCCCTTGGATCTACAAAAGCAGCCACTACCTTCTTTTTCCTCTTTAATCGCTTCCCTATCGCATAATTCAGTGTGTAAATGTGTAAGTGTGTAAACCCTCTCCTTTCCATATATACTCTCCCATAACGCCTTTTTTAAACCACTTCCCCCATAACTTTACACTTCATTTCCTATCTCGTCCTCTCCCGCCGCTTTACCTTTTTTCAGCCCTTTCAGCATTCTTTCTACTTCCTCCCATCCTATCTCCTTCTCTTTCTCCACTTCCCCCTCCGCCCCCTGCTCTCCCAACTCTCCTTCTCCTAGCCTTCGCTTGTATTCCGTTCCTTCTAACATCTTCCTAAAGTATTTATCCCACTCCTCTAATGTTATCTTCTTATTAATTTCTACCCTTCTTCTCCTTTCCTTGTTTATTACTTCCCACACCTGCTTCTCTGTTCTCGCCTCTCTTGCCTCTTTCAGCAAATTTCTCTTTTTTCTTCCTTTTTCCTCACACTTTTCCTTATACTCCTTTCTTCTCTTATGATCTTCTTTGTGTTTTCTTCCTCTTTTCCAGTCTCTTAATAATTTTTCTATCTCCTCCCTCTTCTTCCTACAGTCCTCATCCCACCCTTTCCTTCTGCCCCTCTTTTTACTCTTCTCACCCTTACTTCCATCTTAATTCTTTTTGTCAACTTTTCGACCTCTTTGTCTATTGTCCCCCTACCTATTTCTACCTCCTCCGTCCTTTTTCAAAACTCCTCTCTTGCCTCTTCCGACCAGTCCGTCTTTTCCACCCACCTCTCTTCCTCCGCTATTGTCCCTCTCCTCTCACCACCACCCCCTTTGTCCAACCGTACTGCTATTGATTGGTGATCCCAATCTACCTCACACCTCACCTCTAATCTTGTCACTCTTTCCCAAGCTTTTCTATCTCCTATTGCGTAATTGATCACTGTTTCCCCCCTTTCTCCTGTAAAAGTCACCTCCCCCTCCTCATCTCCCTCCTTTGCTCCGTTCATAATTTTCCACCCTTCCTCTTCCATCCATCTAATCAGCCCTTTCTCCTACTTATTTATCATTTTATCTTTCGATTTTCTTTCAGCTCTCTCTTCTCCATCCTTCAGCGCTCCTTTTTCTCCTGTTCTCGCATTGAAATCGCCCCCACTATCCATCTCTCCTCTCTCCCTTCCTCCTCTTTAACCGATTTTATCTTACCCATCATCTTGTCCAAGTTGCCGCTTACGTAAACTGTTGCCAATCTCCATTTCTCCTTCTTCCATCTTATTTCTTTAATCATTAAACCTTCCTCCTCCACCCATTCTTCTTCCTCTTCTAACTCTTCTCTGACTTCCATCATTATTCCACCTATTGCTCTTCCTTTTCTTCCAACTCTTTCTTTCTTTGCACCCTGTATACTCCAGTTGAACTTCTTTGGCACCCTATTCTTTATCTTCTCCCATTCCTCCTGTTTCAGCCACGTCTCCACCAACCCCACGACATCCCACTCTTTTATCCTTTCCCAAAACCCTTCCTGTTTTTCCTTCACTCCCGCTACATTCCAAAAGCCTATCTTTAGGCTTCCTTCCTGTTCCTTCCTTTCTTCCTCCCTCCTTAATTCCTTTCTTCCCCCTTCTCTTTTTCACCCCTCTTTTTCCTTTCTTTCACTCCTTTTTACTTTTTCCACTTTACTCTCTCTGACTCCTTTCCCCCCTCCCCTCAGCCTCACCACACTCTCTTTTTTTCTACTCTCCCTCTTCTCTCCGCCCTACCCTCCCATCGTTTTTCCTCCCTTCTCACTATCCTCCCTTTTCATTTTTCCGTCTCCCTCTTTTCCACTCTTTCTCTCTTCCTCTGTTCCTTTTTCTCCCCCCTCCTTCTTCTCTCTGATTTTTGTTCATGT
>NW_027270181.1:0-11585 GCF_030848805.1 Temnothorax longispinosus | reverse complement strand
GTTTGAGAATAGTATATTAGCGGGACCGAAAAACTTAACCAAATTTTTCAGTATACATAGCCTTACATTTGTCTACATATGGGTATATATGACGAATAATTCTGATGTATATGATATTAAGAAAGTTATTGTAGAAAACAAGTATAATATATATAATGGATTATAGCGGTACCCTTTCCTACATATTATATGTATATTAAAAGGACTCTAAAAAATGTAGCTTAATTTTTGCAAAACAATAAAAAAATTATACAGAGACATAATTATATTTATATACATTTATAGATATATAAATGAGAAGCTTTCAATTCGCTTTGTTATACTACACGATAGTAAATCTCGAAAATAATAGAATAATAGAACCAAAAATAATAGAAATATGAATTCTAACGAAACCGGCAACGAGCGATGTTTTATTTATATTAAACGCTTATATCTCGACAACCGGAAAAAAAATAAAGATTCCAGAAGCATTTTTTACTTTGTAAGCTGCACTATTAGAATTTTACAACTGGCAACTATACATTTTCGATTATTAGTGACACAGCACGCGCAAGTTTAGCGAAACGGGGGCCGAGCACATTTTCTCAATTTCACTCAATCTTTATATATCTCATTAACCACCATAGGTATCAATATTATTCTCCGAAAGTAATAAAGTTTTTAAGTTTTCAGGAAATCCTCCAAAAACGCCTGATGAGCCATCACGGGGGTTTTAGTGGGTAGGCTATGCATGCGGTATCTGATGAGCATGCATAGAATCCCAAATTACTTTTGGTTTCCGATATATATGCCTCTGGTCTAGAGAGACTCTAGAAGAGAGAGGCGACAACGAGTCATGTGACCAGCCACTCCGTGATTGGCCGGAAACAATCATTGAGGGGGGCATTGGCGAGATTGCGACGCCAATACAGAAGAGCGTAGGAGGGGGTTAGCGCGTGATTCGAGTTACTGAGTGACAGATTGACATCAGTTACGAAGAAACGGTAAGTCTTTATTTAGCAAATGTTGAAATAACATAAAGAAAATTATTAAGATGTTATTTATACGTGCTATAATAGTATCACAAAGCTATATGCGAAATCTGCCGCACAGAGCAGAAGTGTCATTATTTTTTTAAACCGATTATATTGCAGTTTCCTGATGAATAGTGTGTTAAAAAATAAATAAATACTACAGTACTGTTAATTTATTGTCCTTGTATTACAGGCACCAATCTTGTATCATGCCATTGAGATGCATCGCATGTAAGTGTTGTAAGAGCAGCAATGACGGCTATGGATTGATGAGATATCCGCACAATGATTTGTTGAGGCAATAATGGATTACTGCGGTTGGAAGAGGAGAGAACTGATCACCTAGTAATTCTCAAAAACTTTGCGAGGTTAGTAACAATAATATGCAGTATGCTTTGACTTTGCACTTCGGAAGATGAATAGATGTAACAACGTAATTTATTGTTAGACTCAAGTATATATTTGTGATTTCCTTTCTCTAGATACACTTCCAGCCATCGAAAATAGAATTTGTCGCTGGGCGCAAACAAATAAAACTTGGTGCTAGTTCCTACTCGTTTTTGTACGTGTCCTTCAGAAGATCAAGAGAACTGCAATGTCCAAGAAAGATTAAAAAGAGTCAACAATCAGGAATAAGCAAGAACATTAAAAGTGTGACTAAAAATTATTGTGATCACGCATCGTATGTTACATCGGATCAGCGAAAGCCATTGATTGTTAGTAATATGTCCAGATATATAAGAAAAAAACAAAAAATCTTGGCCCGCAAATGTTCATTTTCCTTCATTATGATGCTCCTGGGTAAATTCGCATTCTCGTCCATTGGCTGCATTTCATCCATTTGTTCTACAATTTCTCGAGACTTCGTAGTAGTTTGTACATCTTCTTTGGTTAGTGGTTTGCAAGTCTGTACACAGCCATCTTGATGTTGGGCCAAGTTTTTCCGTTTTTTTCTTATATATATATGTCTTTCCACTGTACATATTACTAAGGCCCGGTGTCCACGTCCAAGAACTGTGTCCAAGTTTCGGTTTAAGTCAATGAAACTGCTACTTTTCTGTAAGAACTGCAAGTCGTTTGGCTTAAATCGAAACTTGGACACAGTCCTTGCATCGTAGACACCGGGCTTAACAATCAATGGCTTTCGCTGATCCGATGTAACATACGATGCGTGATCACAATAATTTTTAGTCACACTTTTAATGTTCTTGCTTATTCCTGATTGTTGACTTTTTTTAATCTTTCTTGGACATTGCAGTTCTCTTGATCTTCTGAAGGACACGTACAAAAACGAGTAGGAACTAGCACCAAGTTTTATTTGTTTGCGCCCAGCGACAAATTCTATTTCCGATGGCTGGAAGTGTATCTAGAGAAAGAAAATCACAAATATATACTTGAGTCTAATAATAAATTACGTTGTTACATCTATTCATCTTCCGAAGTGCAAAGTCAAAGCATACTGCATATTATTGTTACTAACCTCACAAAGTTTTTGAGAATTACTAGGTGATCAGTTCTCTCCTCTTCCAACCGCAGTAATCCATTATTGCCTCAACAAATCATTGTGCGGATATCTCATCAATCCATAGCCGTCATTGCTGCTCTTACAACACTTACATGCGATGCATCTCAATGGCATGATACAAGATTGGTGCCTGTAATACAAGGACAATAAATTAACAGTACTGTAGTATTTATTTATTTTTTAACACACTATTCATCAGGAAACTGCAATATAATCGGTTTAAAAAAATAATGACACTTCTGCTCTGTGCGGCAGATTTCGCATATAGCTTTGTGATACTATTATAGCAAGTATAAATAACATCTTAATAATTTTCTTTATGTTATTTCAACATTTGCTAAATAAAGACTAAAGGCTGATTTATAGAGGCCGTAACAATTGATTTGAGCCGTAATCTTTAAGAAATTGACCAATCACAGTCGATTGTTCTTCTCACATTCGACTGTGATTGGTTAATTTCTTAAAGATTACGGCTTAAATCAACGGTTACGGCCTCTATAAATAAGCCTTAAAGGTCATCCAGACAAACTTGCATAGCGTATAAACATAAGCATAAGGGTGCGTTTCCACTATACGCGTCGCGCGTCGCGTCACGACGCCGCGTCATGAGTTATCCAATCAAAACGTTTCATTTTAAGTCTCTTGCACAATAGGCGATAGCGATAGCGATAGTGACAGCGACAAGGTATAGCTATACCTTTGTCGGCAACTTTGTCGCTGTCGCTATCGCTATCGCTATCGCCTATTGTGCAAGGGGCTTTATAACGTCATTTCCGACAAAATTTCGCGTCAAAAATGACGTCATAAAATAAAACGTTTTGATTGGATAACTCATAATGCGGCGTCGTAACGCGACGCGCGACGCGTATAGTGGGAACGCACCCTAGGAGAATTGATTGGTCCATATGCATGTGCATAAGGAAATAGACCAATCAGTTTCTTTATGCATATGGTTATGCACCTATGCAAGTTTGTCTGGATAGACCTAAACTTGCATAGGTGCATAACCATATGCATAAAGAAACGGATTGGTTTATTTCTTTGTGCACATGCATATGGACCAATCAATTCTCTTATGCTTATGTTTATGCGCTATGCAAGTTTGTCTGGATTGACCTTTAAAGCGGGAAGCACACACTTCTGCATAACGCATAATGCGTAAGCATAAGAAAATTGATTGGTCCATACACATGTGGATAAGGAAATAGACCAATCAGTTTTCTTATGCTTACGTATTATGCGTTATGCAAAAGTATGTGTTCCCCGCTTTAAGATTTGAGGCCATCGCACACAAAATGCATAGCCCAGCATAAGCGTAGCATAAAACCGCTAAACCAATGAGCATCCAGCATAAAGTCGCTATATTGATTTACATAAGATGCTCATTGGTCCAGCGGTCTTATGCTATGCTTATACAGCCTATGCAATTTTGTGTGCGATGGCCTTTATCCAGACAAACTTGCATAGGTTTCTTTATGCATAACCATATGCATAAAGAAACGGATTGGTCTATTTCCTTATGCACATGCATATGGACCAATCAATTCTCTTATACTTATGTTTATGCGTTATGCAAGTTTATCTGGATTGACCTTTACCATTCCTTTGTAAGGCTGAGTTTCCACTGAGCGCGTCACGCGTCACGTCATCCATCGCAACCAATCAAAACATCTTATTTTATTACATTATTTGTGACGGGATGTTTAAGGCCATTGCACGTAACAAAGTTTTAGTCATAATCGTAAGGCCGTAAGAAAATAGACCAATCACACTCGATTATTCTCCTTGAGCTCGAGGAATAATCGAGTGTGATTGGTCTATTTTCTTACGGTCTTACGATTATGATTAAAACTTTGTTACGTGCAATGGCCTTAAGATTGGTTAACGACAGACGACGCGACGCGTGACGCGCTCAGTGAAAACTCAGCCTAAGGGTGCGGTTACATGGGCTGATATTTTTTGCGTAACGCGTATCGCGTAACCAACCAGAGACATTCCGCGTTTTCTGTTACGTGGAATTGAATGTCCTTAGTTCACATGAGCCATTTTTTCCGCGTAACGCGTATCGCGTAATCAATCATATCGTGCATTCTTTTAGAATGTTCCAACAGAAATGTCAAACGTCGTAATTTATTGGTTACGCGATACGCGTTACGCGGAAAAATGGAACATGTAAACTAAGGACATTCAATTCCACGTAACAGAAAACGCGGAATGTCTCTGATTGGTTACGCGATACGCGTTACGCGAAAAATATCAGCCCATGTAACCGCACCCTTAGGCTGAGTTTTCACTGAGCGCGTCACGCGTCGCGTCGTCTGTCGTTAACCAATCTTAAGGCCATTGCATGTAACAAAGTTTTAATCATAATCGTAAAACCGTTAAAAAATAGACCAACACACTCGATTATTCCTCGAGCTCAAGGAGAATAATCGAGTGTGATTGGTCTATTTTCTTACGGCCTTACGATTATGACTAAAACTTTGTTACGTGCAATGGCCTTAAACATCCCGTCACAAATAATGTAATAAAATAAGATGTTTTGATTGGTTGCGATGGATGACGCGACGCGTGACGCGCTCAGTGGAAACTCAGTCTTACGAAGGAATGGTAAAGGTCAATCCAGATAAACTTGCATAGCGCATAAACATAAGCATAAGAGAATTGATTGGTCCATATGCATGTGCACAAAGAACCAATCCGTTTCTTTATGCATATGGTTATGCACCTATGCAAGTTTAGGTCTATCCAGACAAACTTGCATAGGTGCATAACCATATGCATAAAGAAACTGATTGGTCTATTTCCTTGTGCACATGCATATGGACCAATTAATTCTCTTATGCTTATGTTTATGCGCTGTGCAAGTTTATCTGGATTGACCTTTACCGTTCCTTCGTAAGGCTGAGTTTCCACTGAGCGCGTCACGCGTCGCGTCGTCACAAGTTAACCAATCAAAACATCCCATTTCGATCCCGTCACAAGAATGTAATGAAATGGGATGTTTTGATTGGTTAACTTGTGACGACGCGACGCGTGACGCGCTCAGTGGAAACTCAGCCTTACGAAGGAACGGTAAAGGTCAATCCAGATAAACTTGCACAGCGCATAAACATAAGCATAAGAGAATTAATTGGTCCATATGCATGTGCACAAGGAAATAGACCAATCAGTTTCTTTATGCATATGGTTATGCACCTATGCAAGTTTGTCTGGATAGACCTAAACTTGCATAGGTGCATAACCATATGCATAAAGAAACGGATTGGTTCTTTGTGCACATGCATATGGACCAATCAATTCTCTTATGCTTATGTTTATGCGCTATGCAAGTTTATCTGGATTGACCTTTACCATTCCTTCGTAAGACTGAGTTTCCACTGAGCGCGTCACGCGTCGCGTCATCCATCGCAACCAATCAAAACATCTTATTTTATTACATTATTTGTGACGGGATGTTTAAGGCCATTGCACGTAACAAAGTTTTAGTCATAATCGTAAGGCCGTAAGAAAATAGACCAATCACACTCGATTATTCTCCTTGAGCTCGAGGAATAATCGAGTGTGTTGGTCTATTTTTTAACGGTTTTACGATTATGATTAAAACTTTGTTACGTGCAATGGCCTTAAGATTGGTTAACGACAGACGACGCGACGCGTGACGCGCTCAGTGAAAACTCAGCCTAAGGGTGCGGTTACATGGGCTGATATTTTTCGCGTAACGCGTATCGCGTAACCAATCAGAGACATTCCGCGTTTTCTGTTACGTGGAATTGAATGTCCTTAGTTTACATGTTCCATTTTTCCGCGTAACGCGTATCGCGTAACCAATAAATTACGACGTTTGACATTTCTGTTGGAACATTCTAAAAGAATGAACGATATGATTGATTACGCGATACGCGTTACGCGGAAAAAATGGCTCATGTGAACTAAGGACATTCAATTCCACGTAACAGAAAACGCGGAATGTCTCTAATTGGTTACGCGATACGCGTTACGCGGAAAATATCAGCCCATGTAACCGCACCCTTAGGCTGAGTTTCCACTGAGCGCGTCACGCGTCGCGTCGTCTGTCGTTAACCAATCTAAACATCTCGTCACAAATAATGTAATAAAATAAGATGTTTTGATTGGTTGCGATGGATGACGCGACGCGTGACGCGCTCAGTGGAAACTCAGCCTTACGAAGGAACGGTAAAGGTCAATCCAGATAAACTTGCATAGCGCATAAACATAAACATAAGAGAATTAATTGGTCCATATGCATGTGCACAAGGAAATAGACCAATCCGTTTCTTTATGCATATGGTTATGCACCTATGCAAGTTTAGGTCTATCCAGACAAACTTGCATAGGTGCATAACCATATGCATAAAGAAACGGATTGGTCTATTTCCTTATGCACATGCATATGGACCAATCAATTCTCTTAAGGTGCGTTCCCACTATACGCGTCGCGCGTTGCGTTACGACGCCGCGTCATGAGTTATTCAATCAAAACGTTTTATTTTATGACGTCATTTCCGCGAGATATTGTCGGAAATGACGTTATAAAATGAAACGTTTTGATTGGATAACTCATGACGCAGCGTCGTGACGCAACGCGCGACGCGTATAATGGGAACGCACCCTTATGCTTATGTTTATGCGCTATGGCCCCGGACACACACTTTTTCGTAACAGTAACAGTAGAATTTCGACTAATCGCGTTGCTCGATTCGAAACCGTACGGCCGTACGTTCCCGAATCGAGTAACACGATTGGTCGAAATCCTACTGTTACTGTTACGAAAAAGTGTGTGTGGCCAGCTTATGCAAGTTTGTCTGGATTGACCTTTACCGTTCCTTCGTAAGGCTGAGTTTCCACTGAGCGCGTCACTCGTCGCGTCATTCATCGCAACCAATCAAAACATCTTATTTTATTACATTATTTGTGACGAGATGATTAGATTGGTTAACGACAGACGACGCGACGCGTGACGCGCTCAGTGGAAACTCAGCCTAAGGGTGCGGTCACATGGACTGATATTTTCCGCGTAACGCGTATCGCGTAACCAACCAGAAGCGCGAATATGCGTAACCGGAAATGCGAAACGCTCTTCTAATTGGTTATGCGGTTACGCGTTAAGCCCCTTGCACAATGCCAGGCAACAGGCAATAGGAACAGGAAATAACCAAAAAATCGTTAATTACAACCTAAAAAATTCAAATGCTATGATTGGTTGGCAATAGGCAATAGGCACAGAATTTCCAACGTGACGGAAACTGTGTCTATTGCCTGTGTCACTGTTTATTCTGCATTTATACATGATTTCTGATTTCTATTCCCTGTTCCTATTGCCTGTTGCCTGGCATTGTGCAAGGGGCTTTACGCAGAAAATACATGCCATGTGACTTCAGCCTAAGGGTGCGGTTACATGGGCTGATATTTTCCGCGTAACGCGTATCGCGTAACCAATCATATCGTTCATTCTTTTAAAATGTTCCAACAGAAATGTCAAACGTCGTAATTTATTGGTTATGCGATACGCGTTACGTGGAAAAATGGCCCATGTGAACTAAGGACATTCAATTCCGCGTAACAGAAAACGCGGAATGTCTCTGATTGGTTACGCGATACGTATCACGCGGAGAATATCAGCCCATGTAACCGCACCCTAACTGATGTCAATCTGTCACTTGAGTCACTCGAATTAGAGATCCTATAATAAGAGTTAGGACAAACCGCCGCCATGTATGTACAGCCAAATGTTATAGCTTTGTCTCACTCCCACTAACTTCTTGGCTGAAGCATATGACAATCATGATAGCTTTGTCTCACTCCCACTTACAGCTTGTCTCACTCTTCCTAACTGAAACATATGACGGGACCAATCAAAAATCGTCACCACATTGGCTTAACTCTTATTATAGGAACTCTAACTCGAATCACGCGCGGATGACCGTGCAGCGTGCTTAACCTGCCTGCGCTAAAGGCCCGGACACACACTTCTGCACAACGCATAATGCGTAAGCATAAGAAAATTGATTGGTCCATACACATGTGCATAAGGAAATAGACCAATCATTTTCTTATGCTTACGCATTATGCGTTGTGCAGAAGTGTGTGCTCCCCGCTTAAAGGCCATCGCACACAAAATTGTATAGGCTGCATAAGCATAGCATAAGACCGTTGGACCAATGAGCATCTTATGTAAATCGATATGGCGACTTTATGCTGGATGCTCATTGGTTTAGCGGTCTTATGCTATGCTTATGCTAAGCTTATGCTAAGCTATGCATTTTGTGTGCGATGGCCTTAATACGAGATGTATAATTGATGATGTTGTAAAACTATAGATGTATATAATAGACTGAGCATTCCCATTGGAGATCTTCCATAAGATCTGAAGGACAAAAAATATGCTTGCAGTGACGATTTCCTTTTCTAAACCGTCACTGCGTAAGCATATCTTCTATCCTTCAGACCTAGCAGAGAAGCTTTCTAGTGGGAATGCTCAGTATATTATACATATACGTGTATAATATACTGAGTGTAAAACACATATAACTCCAATCACGCTAATTACAATATTTATCGTCGTTCTTTGATGTTATTTATTATACCTATAGTGGTTCGTAAGATATAAAAATTGAAGGGAAATGAGAAAACGCTAATAAACGGAACTGCATAATTGCCAGCAGTAATGCTAAGACTTCATAGACGCGGAAACGCCGTGCGGTAGAGTGCGTTGACCAATCAGAAGGCTGCCGCAAGTCGCCTGCGGCAAAATCAAAATTTGTGATTGGTCAACGAACTCTGCCGCACGGCGTTTCCGCGTCTATGGGCCGGTATCACAGTCTCCGATTAACGTGATTCTCCGATTAAACTCACTCTGCATCTCTTTCTAACTATCCCCCTAGAAAGAGACGAAGAGTGAGTTTAATCGGAGAATCTAGGAAGAATCACGTTAATCGGAGACTGTGATACCGGCCCTATGGAGTCTTAGCATAAAATGGAGTAATTCCAATAGTGTAAATTACTCGATCTTATTACTAGCAATTGTACAGTTCTGTTTATTAAGATGATAAAGCGCGTGAATTCGTACTGAAACGGGCGCCGAGCGATTTTTCAGTTTCCATTAAACGCTTATATCTCATTGGACGCGTTCAGCAGAACAAACCGCTCAGTAGCGATCGAACGTGATTGGCTCTTACTTTTAGACCGAGCAAATCAGCGTAGCGTGTTGATGAGACGACACTCAACAGTTGTGTCTGCTGAACGCGGCCATATTAACCAACATAGGTATCAACATCATCCAAGAACAGCGGGAAATTGTAATTAATGTGACTAGAGTTACGTGATTTTTGCATCATTATCAAAAATACATCTTGTATTAGCAACGTGGCACATGAACAACGATGCTTAGGAAGCTAGTCAGTCGCTAAACTTACGACAAACTTTTAAAAATTAGGCGATAGTAAAATTCTGAAATATTTACAAACATCGGTGCCGTACATGCTACGATACTCGATCTCCGTGATAAAAATCTTGGACAGAGAACAGCTGGTGATGAGTCCCGCCGCAAGGTCAAGGCCATGTGTCTTGGCGCCAAAAAGTCTTCCATCACGGTCACCTCACTAATACGAGATGCATATTGACGTTGTAAATTACATAACTTCAATCACTATATTTTCCGTCGCTCATATGTTGTAGATACCTTTTTTTTATTTATTTACGTGGGAAAAATCTTTCGATACCTATGACCTCTTATGTCGGAAGCCGAAGGTAGTTTGCGATTCTATGCATATTCATCAGATACCGCATGCATAGCCTACCCACTAAAACCCCCATGATGGCCACCTTCAGGCGTTTTTGGAGGATTTTCTGAACACTTAAAAACTTTATTACTTCCGGAGAATAATATTGATATCTATAGCGAGATTTAAGTGTTTTATGACATGAAAAAGTAGGTTGGCGTGCTTAGTTTTTTGTGTTTTATCAGCCTAGAACACAAAAATACATAATTGACTTTAATAAAATCAGGTAATTCCAATAGAGAAGAGTACCAGCTAGAAAGTGCTTTTCGAATAATTTTTTCTATCATATACGGTGTATGTTTTAATGGAACTGTTTCTCAATATCTTAGATATTGTTAAGTATAATCAGATAATAATATTAGTATCGAAATATGTAATTTAAATAATATTACTAGCAGATATAAATGTTGCGTGTAAATTTAAATACCTGGTAGAAAAATGTCTCAGAATTTTTCATATTAATAATCACAGTTTCTATAAAAATTTTCTGACTTTTTTACGGAATGTAAAAAATTTTTAGGATTTTCATACAAATTGGAACATTTCTTTTTTAGAAAATCTCACAAAATAATAATATATTTTATATTTTTTTCGCTAACGCATCTTTATAGGAATCTATTGCAGGAGTAAATATTAGAAAATCTGCAATTTATCGGAAATTTTTATACATACGAATACTGAAATATTTAAAAAATTCTCATCCAATTATTTCCAAATATGTCTGAGAAATTTTATATATTCTTCAGAATTTTTCACGAGTCAATTTTTACAAAATTTCTGAAATAATATGAGAAATTTTTTTACAAGGGTAATAATAAAAAAATAAAATGACTAAAAATAGCAAAACCTTTATATTTATAATAATTATACTGTAATGTTTATATTTATTAAAGTTTTATTAGTTTAATTGATATCTATATTTAAATGCAAAAGTATACTGCAGTTTTTATGAAGCTAAATTAATAGTTAGATGCACCGGTTCTGATAAAATACTTCACAATTAAAAAATGAAAGTGATATCATCCATCGTATATTAGAGGGACTTAAAATTTGAAAAGGTACCAATAAAATACGTTTTATTCGGATAGGTTTTATCGGGACGGACCTAATAAAATACGATGCATGAAAAAAATTACCGAGACGGACCTCCTAAGAGCCAAATGTCCCGTTAAAATACGTATTATGTGAAAAATGGTCCTCCTAAACTACAATTTACAAACATATATATATATATATATATAT
>NW_027270180.1:0-11623 GCF_030848805.1 Temnothorax longispinosus | reverse complement strand
ATTAGGGGGTAACGATGGAGTGATGGGGGGAAGTCACTGTGTTGCTGGCTGGAGACTTCCGACAGACTTTGCCTGTAGTGCAAAGGGGAACTCGAGCTGATGAGGTTAAAGCATGCATTAAGGCATCATATTTATGGTCTCTTATCTGTAAACTCTCTCTCAAAAAGAATATGAGGGTATATTTGAAAGGTGATGTCTCCGCGGGGCAATTCTCGAAAATTCTACTTGAAATAGGAGATGGAAAATATCCCGATCTGAGGGAAAGGTGATTATTCCAAAAGATTTAGGCTTAGTAGTGACAACCTTTAGCTAACCTTATTGACAAAATATACCCTGATATTGTTGATATCAAAAAGAAATCTATGGACTGGTTGTGTGAGCGTGCAATTTTGACTCCTAAGAACGATAAAGCTGGTGTAATTAATGACATTCTACTTAAATCATTAGACGAGATAGAAATGGAGTACAGATCTGTAGACTCGGTGGTACAAACAGATGACGCTGTCAATTACCCCGTGGAGTTCCTAAATAGTTTGAACCCTCCTGGTTTACCCACTCACAAGCTTCGACTTAAAGTGGGGGCTCCAGTGATGTTGCTGCGAAACCTCAATCCACCAAAACTTTGTAATGGAACCAGGTTGCGAGTAAAGGCACTCTATAGGAATGTTATCGAGGCCACAGTGTTCACCGGCTGTGCTCGGGGAGATACAGTGTTTATACCACGCATACCACTCATACCATCAGAGTACCCTTTCGAGTTTAAAAGGCTGCAATTTCCTATCAAGGTTTGTTTTGCGATGACCATTAATAAGTCACAGGGACAGTCGTTGAAAGTAGCAGGGATGATTTAAGTGAGGACTGTTTCTCACATGGGCAGTTTTACGTGGCCTGCTCAAGGTAAGCTCACCTAGCAGTCTGGTGATTCTAGCACCTGAGGGGAAAACTACTAATGTGGTCTATAAAGAGGTCCTTAAGTAGGAAAAAAAGTTGTTAACAAAATTATATAAGAATAACAGATGTTAATCCCACATTGAATATATTGAAAAGATAAGTCAATGGTTTATTAAATGACCGGAAATAAGTTAGCGCAAGAAGTTGTTAATTATTTAAAATTAAAATTAACGAGTGCCAGACTAGAGTCAAGCTCAACAGGGTCTTCTTTCCCCGCTAATTTTTCCAAGCCCGTTCCCTTGGCAGTGGTTTCGATAGATAGTATATAGGGACAGTGGAATCTCATTAATCCCTATATTTATAACTATATACTCTAAATATAATACATAAACAAAATTATATAATTATTAATAGTCATGTTTTACATAAATTTTAATTTTAAATAATTAACAACTTCTTGCGCTAGGCAAGAATCATATAATATGAGAAGTAGTATAATAGGGCTTAAGGCGAAGGTCTACTATAAAAAAACCTAACGCGCCAATAGGTGGAACCTCAAGGGTGGTGTGGAAGTCCACCATTTTAATATAATAATGTAAAACCAAACTGTTTGTCTGTCTGTCCGCAAAATATTAATGGACCGAATCTGAAAGAATTGTATATGAAATAAGGAGAGAATTTTCCGGGGATTGCTATAATGTGGTTAATTTATCGTTATCGATCTTTTTGGAAAACGGTAATTAATGGGTGAGTTTAGGGAGAGGAGAATAGATTTAGATGCCGCGCTTTAAATCAGATTTAAATTAAAATTTATTTATATATAAGATACATAGATATTTTTATATTTTTTGAATTATATCTTATATAATAATAATTTAATATACAAATAGATATAGATCTATAAATAGATCTATATATAAATACTTTTTAATTGAAAGCTTAAATGTTTAATCCATGAACACAAAAAATATCATATTATATAAAAAATATCGTATACAAAGAAGTTTTATAAATTAAACAAATAAAAAATTGTATGAGAGTTAATAATATAGTGAGTCAGCGGGGGGATTAGCTTTGAGGCCCGCGCGAAGCGCGGGCCGAAAAGCTGATTGGCGGGGGAATAAGCTTTGAGGCCCGCGCGAAGCGCGGGCCTAAAAGCTAGTTTTCATATATACTTGTGCAAAAAAAAACTTTTATAAACATATAATTGTATTTTTTCAGTTTTGATAAACCCGCTACACGCCACGTATTTTGGGAAGAAGATTTGCCTTGACATCAACAGCGTATAAATTTTTGGATGTTGGAATCAACGCGGGACCTATGTCCTCTGCGGATATACTTATTGGCGATAACCGAGGCAATCGGATAATTCTGCTACATGCAACGTGGGTGACATTCATCGAAAAACGTGCAGATATACAGCGACTCGTGCAGTCATCGGCACCATCATCGCTAACGTTTCGAGATCTGGAGCTTGTTAAAATACGTGACGCAGATATTGTAAAATTGACGTCGTGCGGCACCAGCTTGTACATGAAACCGTCAACTGTACTCTTCCTGTTCGAACTAGAACATTGCGTCGAGAATGTGTATTTTCAACTATGTCAAAATGTTCACGGCATAAGTGAAAAATTCAAACAGTTTGTAACAATTTTACGTCAAATATGTATCACCGATAAATGTAACGCAGTTACAATCTTGCGTGGATTTTATGATAAAATTCGATTATTGATTGCGAATTATTAGCCTACGCTTTGGATACTATTGTGTATAATGCGCTACATGATAAATAATATATATAATATGATTAAAAAAGTTTTAATTATTTTTCCTCGTCATTTACCGTTCATCCCATTTCCTGTCATAAAGCTGTCTTCTGTCATAAAGCTGAGAACGCGAACGGGGGCCGGGAGCGAGAGGGATCGCGGGCGAGAGAAAGAGACCGCGCGAACGAGAAGACTCGCGCAAACGGGGGGACGGGGGCGCGAGACACCGCGCGAACGAGAAGACGAACGGGGGACGGGGGAGAAACATTTACGAGGGAGAGATAACGCGAGCCGTGTGACGTCACGCGGACTCCGCGGCGCGGCGAAACGCGAACGCGGGTCCCCTCGCCCCGCGGCGCCCGAAAACGCGGATCCCCTCGCCCCGCGGCGCGGCGCCAGAAAACGCGGACCGCCTCGCCCCGCGGCGCCCGAAACACGCGGTTTCCCCTCCCCCTCCCCCGCGGCGCCCGAAACGCGGTTCCCCCCTTCCCCTCCCCCGCGGCGCCCGAAACACGCGGTTCCCCTCTCCTCCTCCCCCGCGGCGCCCGAAACGCGGTTCCCCCCCTCCACCTCCCCGCGGCGCCCGAAACGCGGTTCCCCCCTCCCCCTACCCGCGGTTCCCCCCGCCCCTCACCACCCCTCAGATCCCATGGCCTAGAACCGGCCTAGCTTACCTACTATTAACCATTCTTTTATTGTTACAGTGGACTCGCCTTCGGCTCGTGCGTCCACTCCGCACTCGTGTCCAATTTTCAACTTCCCGCACTTGTTACACAAATAACTATTGTTTGTTATCACAATTTTAAGAATAAACATTTTTTATGTGTAATTCCATATATAACTATTTATTATTCATTTTCCCCGCTTTCTTCACTAATATTAATATTATTTAACTAGCTGGCTACCCGGGCTTCGCCCCGGAGAACATATGTAATAAGTAAAATATGTAAGACACGCAAATAGTCTCTCTCTCTCTCCCTCTCTTTCTCCCTCTCCCTCTCTCCCTCTCTCTCTCTCTTCCTCTCTCTCCCTCCCTCTCCCTCTCTCTCCCATTCTCTCTCTCTCTCTCTCCCTCTCTCCCTCTCTCTCTCTCTCTCTTTCTCTCTCTTCCTCTCTCTCTCCTTCTCTCTCTTCCTCTCTCCCTCTCTCTCTCCCTCTCCCTCTCCCTCTCTTTCTCTCTCTCCTCATAATAATTTAAATAATAATATTTATTAAATTATATTAAATTTTTTTCAAGTTATTAAAATATTAAGAAAAACTTTTTTAATATTAAAATTAAGTAGTTATTGTAATAAAATAATTAAAATATTAAAAATTAAATATCGCGACGTTGGCGAAGAAAAAATATGCGATTGTGAGCAAAAACGCGAATAGAGATGCAAATGATGGAGAAGGCGAACGCGAAGAGGACACCCGAGAGAAATAGGCGAGTGTAAGAGAAGACGTGAAAACGGATGACACACAGGTAAGAAGGTGAGTAGGAAGGGTAAGCCTGAGAGAATGTGAACATTGGTGTGAGCGAGAAAGAGAGAAATAATGTGAAGATCTGGTATAAATGCAATTGCGAGCAAAGAGAACGAAAATGCTCGAGTGGGAGAGAGAGAGAAGTTGCGGGCGAGAGAGAGAACGCGAGTGAGGGAGAGAGAACATCCGCGAAGGAGAGATAACGCGAACGGAGAACGGGAGCGAGAGAAACCGCGCGCGAGAGAAAGAGAACGCGAGCGGGCACGCGCTGTGTGATGTCATGCGGACCCCCCTTCACCACGGACCGACGCGGCCGTTGCACGCGGACCCCTCCTCCCCGCGGCGTCCAAAAACGCGAACGCGGTTCCTCCTCTCCCCGCGGACCTTTCTACGCAGATTCCCCCTTCCCCGCGGACCCCTCTACGCAGATCGTACGCGATACCCCCCTCTCCCCGCGAACCCCTTGCGGATCATACCCCCTCTCCCCGCGGACCCCTCGTCTAACAAGTAACACTACCCAAGTGTAAATCGCCGATTTGGATAATTTTTTAATATGTTTTAGTAGACGTAAAAATAAGACATACGTATTTTTTTTTTATCGGCGGAAAACCATATTTAGGGTTTGAAACACGCCTTTGAATTTATGGGTATCGATTTAATTGTTTTGTATATAAGGATTCAGTATTTTCGGCCCGAATCAAATAAAATAGTTGCAGGATTATGCATTACATCTTGCTTTCGTTGGTTGGATTGTCGATTACATCTTGCCTTTGCTGGGTGGATTGTCGATTACATCTTGCCTTTGCTGGCTGGATTATGCATTACATCTTGCCTTCGTTGGTTGGATTATTACAACTTGCCTTTGTTGGCTGTATTGTCGATTACATCTTGCCTTTGTTGGCTGGATTGTCGATTACATCTTGCCTTTGTTGGCTGGATTATGCATTACATCTTGCCTTCGTTGGTTGGATTATTACATCTTGCCTTTGTTGGATATATTGGATCCGCCATTTTGAATTTTTAAAATCTGACTTCAATTTCGTAATCAGCGACTCCAAAAACCCCCGAGTAACGAGTTTCAAGTGAATCCGATAAATTTAAGAAAAATCAGTCCGCCATATTAGATCCGCCATTTTGAATTTTTAAAATCTGACTTTAGATTCGTAATCAGCGACCCCAAAAACCCCCGAGTAACGAGTTTCAAGTGAATCCGATGAATTTAAGAAAAATCAGTCCGCCATATTGGATCCGCCATTTTGAATTTTTAAAATCTGACTTCAGATTCGTAATCAACAGCCAAAAATTTAAAAAAAACTATTTCGGCTGAATTTTTTGGGCATTATTATTGGAGTATAAATGTGAAGCTGCTATATTTTCTGATTGGATATGGTCAACTTTGACCCCCTATATTTCTTAAACGGGGCGTATGCTCCTCTTGAAATTTTGCAGGGATTATTGGGTCATCATAAGTAACCATTTGGCATTCAAAAATCGAGGTACCGAAAACGGACATTTTTTGCCGATGCTCTAAATGTTACGTAAGAAATTCGATAAAAGGGTGGTCACCCTTAAATCCTCAAACAGTCTCACTTTTGTTTTGGATGCGAGTGATATATTTTTTTCAAAATTTTTGAATAAAATTTGCAATTATCTGGGCATTTTTTAAATTTTTGTTTCAAATACAGGGGGTGGTTTACCCCTAAAAATGATCGAACCGAGTCGAAAATTTTTCATTTTTCATATCTCTTGATAATGCAACTATTTTATTTGATTCGGGCCGAAAATACTGAATTCTTATATACAAAACAATTAAATCGATACCCATAAATTCAAAGGGGTGTTTCACACCCTAAATATGGTTTTCCGCCGATAAAAAAAAAATACGTATGTCTTATTTTTACGTCTACTAAAACATATTAAAAAATTATCCAAATCGGCGATTTACACTTGGGTAGTGTTACTTGTTAGACGAGGGGTCCGCGGGGAGAGGGGGTATGATCCGCAAGGGGTTCGCGGGGAGAGGGGGGTATCGCGTACGATCTGCGTAGAGGGGTCCGCGGGGAAGGGGGAATCTGCGTAGAAAGGTCCGCGGGGAGAGGAGGAACCGCGTTCGCGTTTTTGGACGCCGCGCGGAGGAGGGGTCCGCGTGCAACGGCCGCGTCGGTCCGTGGTGAAGGGGGGTCCGCATGACATCACACAGCGCGTGCCCGCTCGCGTTCTCTTTCTCTCGCGCGCGGTTTCTCTCGCTCCCGTTCTCCGTTCGCGTTATCTCTCCTTCGCGGATGTTCTCTCTCCCTCACTCGCGTTCTCTCTCTCGCCCGCAACTTCTCTCTCTCTCCCACTCGAGCATTTTCGTTCTCTTTGCTCGCAATTGCATTTATACCAGATCTTCACATTATTTCTCTCTTTCTCGCTCACACCAATGTTCACATTCTCTCAGGCTTACCCTTCCTACTCACCTTCTTACCTGTGTGTCATCCGTTTTCACGTCTTCTCTTACACTCGCCTATTTCTCTCGGGTGTCCTCTTCGCGTTCGCCTTCTCCATCATTTGCATCTCTATTCGCGTTTTTGCTCACAATCGCATATTTTTTCTTCGCCAACGTCGCGATATTTAATTTTTAATATTTTAATTATTTTATTACAATAACTACTTAATTTTAATATTAAAAAAGTTTTTCTTAATATTTTAATAACTTGAAAAAAATTTAATATAATTTAATAAATATTATTATTTAAATTATTATGAGGAGAGAGAGAAAGAGAGGGAGAGGGAGAGGGAGAGAGAGAGGGAGAGAGGAAGAGAGAGAAGGAGAGAGAGAGGAAGAGAGAGAAGAGAGAGAGAGAGAGAGAGAGAGGGAGAGAGGAGAGAGAGAGGGAGAGAGAGGGAGAGAGAGGGAGAGAGAGGGAGAGGGAGGAGAGAGAGGAGAGAGGGAGAGAGGGAGAGGGAGAAAAAGAGAGGGAGAGAGAGAGAGACTATTTGCGTGTCTTACATATTTTACTTATTACATATGTTTTCCGGGGCGAAGCCCGGGTAGCCAGCTAGTTAAATAATATTAATATTAGTGAAGAAAGCGGGGAAAATGAATAATAAATAGTTATATATGGAATTACACATAAAAAATGTTTATTCTTAAAATTGTGATAACAAACAATAGTTATTTGTGTAACAAGTGCGGGAAGTTGAAAATTGGACACGAGTGCGGAGTGGACGCACGAGCCGAAGGCGAGTCCACTGTAACAATAAAAGAATGGTTAATAGTAGGTAAGCTAGGCCGGTTCTAGGCCATGGGATCTGAGGGGTGGTGAGGGGCGGGGGGAACCGCGGGTAGGGGGAGGGGGGAACCGCGTTTCGGGCGCCGCGGGGAGGGGGAGGGGGGGAACCGCGTTTCGGGCGCCGCGGGGGAGGAGGAGAGGGGAACCGCGTGTTTCGGGCGCCGCGGGGGAGGGGAAGGGGGGAACCGCGTTTCGGGCGTTGCGGGGGAGGGGGAGGGGAAACCGCGTGTTTCGGGCGCCACGGGGCGAGGCGGTCCGCGTTTTTTGGCGCCGCGCCGCGGGGCGAGGGGATCCGCGTTTTCGGGCGCCGCGGGGCGAGGGGACCCGCGTTCGCGTTTCGCCGCGCCGCGGAGTCCGCGTGACGTCACACGGCTCGCGTTATCTCTCCCTCGTAAATGTTTCTCCCCCGTCCCCCGTTCGTCTTCTCGTTCGCGCGGTGTCTCGCGCCCCCGTCCCCCCGTTTGCGCGAGTCTTCTCGTTCGCGCGGTCTCTTTCTCTCGCCCGCGATCCCTCTCGCTCCCGGCCCCCGTTCGCGTTCTCAGCTTTATGACAGAAGACAGCTTTATGACAGGAAATGGGATGAACGGTAAATGACGAGGAAAAATAATTAAAACTTTTTTAATCATATTATATATATTTATTTATCATGTAGCGCATTATACACAATAGTATCTAAAGCGTAGGCTAATAATTCGCAATCAATAATCGAATTTTTATCATAAAATCCACGCAAGATTGTAACTGCGTTACATTTATCGGTGATACAATTTTGACGTAAAATTGTTACAAACTGTTTGAATTTTTCACTTATGCCGTGAACATTTTGACATAGTTGAAAATACACATTCTCGACGCAATGTTCTAGTTCGAACAGGAAGAGTACAGTTGACGGTTTCATGTACAAGCTGGTACCGCACGACGTCAATTTTACAATATCTGCGTCACGTATTTTAACAAGCTCCAGATCTCGAAACGTTAGCGATGATGGTGCCGATGACTGCACGAGTCGCTGTATATCTGCACGTTTTTCGATGAATGTCACCCACGTTGCATGTAGCAGAATTATCCGATTGCCTCGGTTATCGCCAATAAGTATATCCGCAGAGGACATAGGTCCCGCGTTGATTCCAACATCCAAAAATTTATACGCTGTTGATGTCAAGGCAAATCTTCTTCCCAAAATACGTGGCGTGTAGCGGGTTTATCAAAACTGAAAAAATACAATTATATGTTTATAAAAGTTTTTTTTTGCACAAGTATATATGAAAATTAGCGGTACTTACTCATTGTGCTGTTTCTCACACGTTTCGTCCTGAATCGGAACGTAGTAGTTCGCACCATGAGTGTTCATCGTATCTGGAGGCTGTTTGCGACGTACTCGAACCGTATCGAACTCTCGACTGCGCTCTAGAATCCTCGTAGACCATTTATACATACCCAAAACTGCAAATCTTGCAAAAATAGCGCCAATGTACGGCTGCTGCATGGTGACAACCACCACAATCCACATATACGTTAAATGTGATATCTTTGTCAAGAACATTCGTGATGAGATCACCTCATCGGGCATCAAATATGATTTCTTTTCAAGAGCATACGTGTCTCGCGATGATTTCATCGAACACGTGCAAAACTGCAAATTTTGCAATTTCGCATAAGTCAATGGAGCGTTATTGTTTTGAAGAACATGTCGCAACGTGTCTCGCGATGATTTTATCGAACGCGTGCAAAACTGCAAATTTTGCAATTTCGCATAAATCAATGGAGCGTTATTGTTTTGAAGAACCTGTCGCGACGTGTCTTGCGATGATTTTATCGAACACGTGCAAAACTGCAAATTTTGCAATTTTGCATAAGTCAATGGAGCGTTATTGTTTTTAAGAACATGTCGCGACGTGTCTCGCGATGATTTCATCGAACACGTGCAAAACTGCAAATAGCGCCGATGTACGGCCGCTGCATTGATACAGATCAAATCACCAAAAGTCAATGGCGCGTTTTCGTGAACGTACGTGTCTCGCAATGATTTCATCGAACACATGCAAAACTGCAAATAGCGCCGATGTACGGCTGCTGAGATGAAATTAGATATGATAAGCAAACGATGCATCATTAGTAGAATATAAAATGACGAATCTAGGGGATACGCTCAATAGTCGAGAACTGGAAGTCGTGAGTGCAACAAATAGCGTTAGCAAGAGGATCGTGTAATAACATCGAGCAAGAGTTGTTAAAGCAATCCACCCTGTTAAATTCGAGGGAAGACTTTGCCGCGTGGGAGCAACGATGCGACGAGTTTATCGAATCGTTGGAAGAACAAAGCCGAATTAAACGGCCACGATTATCAATCGATCAGTCATCGATCGGTCTCAAACAGTCATTGGTCGCTTGTATCGCAAGACTCGAAGGTTTGAAAGACTTGGTACGTCAACGTTTCGTGCATGTGGGTGCTGGATACAGTGCGAGTGAGACAGGACTCAGATGGCGCGAGATAGATACGGCTTTTAAAAGTCGTATATTGACTGGTGCGGTGATAAATTCCAAACACATCGACCCTCGTCAATTTCTCAAAAATGCGGGAGAAATTGTATTCAGTCATGTGCGGAACGTCATGCAACGACATGACAATGTAAAAATATACACAATGTTTAATGGTGAATTTGTTGCGGGTGACAAACGCGCAAATAAAAGTATCGCAACGAGAAGCTATGAACTTTTTCGTGAGTCTGATCTGTGTGAGTGGTACAAGCGACACGTTATCGAGCCTACCTTAGCAAAGCTGGAGGAATTCCAGGAACGTGATAGCGGATGGGCGTTGTCGCGTATACTCAATTTAATGGTAAATGTGAACAAATACAATCCGTTGCACGCGGGGTGTTTTGTGGAAATACCGCAAGAAATTAAAAAGAAGAAGGCGGTGATAAACGTGCGATCAATGGACAATGCATGTTTCGCATGGTCAGTGGTGGCTGCTCTGTATCCAGTTGAGGAACACACATATCGGAAATCGTCGTATCCTCATTACACGTCGGTGCTAGATCTTACGGACATTGAGTTTCCAATGACGTTGGATCAAATTAAAAATTTTGAAAATCACAACAACATCTCCATCAACGTGTACAGCATCGAGAAAAAAAACAAGGAACTTGCAATCCTACCAATACGTGTTACTGACCGAAAGATGGGCAGACACGTAAATCTGCTGTACGTGCATGATGACAACGTGGGACATTTTGCATGGATCAAGAACCTATCCCGCCTCGTGAGCTCGCAAATCAGTAAAAAAGAGCACAGGAAATACTTTTGCGATCGGTAAGTACCTATAGTTCTTTTAATATTGGGTGTACAACTTAGTTCGGTCCGTTTTCAAAAGATGACTGTAACAGTAAGTGGTGGTCGAAATAAATAGATCGTAGACGTCATACAATAAGCTCAGGCATTTGTAAACATAACGCCATCGAAATATTAGTCGATTTGTGTCTGCATCATAAAGTTATTCTCGATTGAAAATGTCAGCTTACGAGCCAAATTCTCGTCATTCGCGGGAGGTTTTAATTTTCTGCTTCAATATGAAAAAATCTTTGGCTGAGGCTCATCAAATGCTCTCATATACGTATGGTGAGGCCGCAATTAGTGAAAGAACGTGCCGAGAGTGGTTTCAACGCTTCAAGAACGATGATTTTGACGTCGAAGACCGGCATGGCGGTGGAAGAGAGAAGGTTTTCGAAGATGCAGAATTGAAGGCATTACTTGATCAAGACTCGTGTCAAACGCAAGAAGAATTGGCAGGATCATTGGGAGTGACTCAACAAGCCATTTCAACAACGATAGACACGATAAAGTGATTTTGGTGCATGACAATGCTCGCCCCCATGTCGCAAAGCCCGTCAAAACATATTGGAAACGTTGAAATGGGAAGTCCTACCCCACCCGCTGTATTCACCAGACATTGCTCCCTCTGATTACCATTTATTTCGATCGATGGCGCACGGCCTGTCTGAGCAGCACTTCACATCATATGAGGATATCAAAAATTGGGTCGATTTGTGGAAGCCTCAAAGGATGAAGCGTTCTTCCGACGCGGTATCCATATACTGCCAGAAAGATGGGAAAAAGTAGTGGCTAGCAATAGACAATACTTTGAATAAAACCGTACGTACCGTTCTTTCACAATAAATGCGTTTTTCAAGCAAAAAAACGGACCGAATTAAGTTGTACACCCAATAA
>NW_027270179.1:0-11640 GCF_030848805.1 Temnothorax longispinosus | reverse complement strand
AAGAATGCAATGTGAAGAGCATTTAAAATTTCATCAGGCTAAGTGTCGTAATATAAACAAGTAGAAACTTGCACATTGCTTCCTTATAGTTTTTAAGTGTGCAAGTAGAAACCTGCATATTGCTTCCTTTATGAAGAAGCCTGTTTTTGTATGCATAATTATTAGTAGATATTTATTAATTTGGCTTCCTCATAGAGGAAGAAATGCAGGTTTCTACTTGCACACTTAAAAACTATAAGGAAGCAATGTGCAAGTTTCTACTTGCACACTAAAAAACTATGAGGAAGCAATGTGCAAGTTTCTACTTGCACACTTTTTTTATGGATAGAGTATCATTAAAGATAGATTGGTGTTGAATTGGCAATGATCGGTGAAGGGGTTACCAATTTTTTCCTAAAAAGTGTACAAATCATACACGTAATCTTATATATAAGGTATCATTCTTTAATGATTGTTTCGGAGGTTGTTTCGAATTTGGCGAAGATTAGTAAAAGGGTTACCGATTTCTGCCTAAAAAATGTATAGGGTAGACCGAGGCAAATCGGATTACTAATTAGCACGATAAAATTGCTTGTTTAAAATAAAATACTAACAAAAATTGTCTTACAACTTATATTAATTCAATTCGCCTCAATCTACCCTAAGTTATTTGATGTGTGGATAGCCAATCCTCAAAACCGATCCTCAAAAAATTTAAATTCGACGTTTTAAAACATAAGCAACACATTGGCATCAAAAACTCAAAAACACAATTTTTACTTCGGTCTTTTCTACCCCTATTTCATATATAATTCTTTTTAAATTCGGTTGATTAAACTTAGCTTTATATGCGATCAAATTATGCCCGCGAAAAACGATTGTATTAAAACCGTATTAAAAGCTTATATGAATTTATTAAGAATCTTATTAGAATCGAATATGCAAATCAATTATAATTAAATATGTCATATTTAAATCAAATTAAAGTACCCCATCTTATTTAATCTATATATGGATTAAACTGGACCTTGCTTTGTTAAAATATGCAAAATCAGCCGCACAGACCAAAAGAAATGCAGAGTTAATATGGTTTTAATTTGCCAAATGTGGATTAAAATATGGTAATAAATTCAAAATTAATTTGTTAAATATAATCATATAAGTCAAATATAATCATATAAGTCAAATAATCATATAAGTCAAATATAATCATATAAGTCAAATATAATCATATAAGTCAAATATAATCATATAAGTCATATAAGTCAAATTTGTCATATATAAATGTTATTTGATCTTATTAGAATTTTATATAATTTTGTTTTAAATTTAAATTTATACCAATTTAAAATTTAAACAAGATTATATAAAATTTTATTTTTAAGCGTGCTACTTTATTATAAGAGTGGACTTCACGATATAACTGATACAAAAATTGTGTCGTTCCGAGACAGTGTCGTGTCTTCTTGATACCGTTATCTTATAACACTCTTTGTCAAATTTTAATTACGAGAAACAGATCACATCGAATGCCATCTATCGGATACTTTGAGATGCAATATTCTGATCTGATCATATATAATCTTATATGACTATATTATTTTTTTTTAATTTGAATCAAATATTTTACATGTTAAGTTCGACAAATAAAGAAACAAATTTTACCGCAAATATTATTTAAACATTATTTAAACAAAAATACGTTTTAATAAGAATCAAATTAAAACCAAAGGGCCTAGCGGAGTAAGCATATGAAATCGGCCCTTGATCATACAGAGCTGACATTAATGTCACAAGTTAGTACCAATATGATAAAACTTTCCACCAAATATTATTTTAAAAAATCCACTTTTTTAGAAGTTATGCAGGGAGAAAGTAAAATAAAGAAATGTATTTTTCTCGAAAACCACTTGACCGATCTTGATGAAAAAATATATGTTATGTAGACTAATAAAAACTAATTAACAAAAAAAATGTCCAAATGTTTGCCAAAAAAAAGACCAAAAAAAATATTTGAATTTTTTAATATTTTTTTTTAGGGTGATATTTTCGAGGTACCCCTTTGAAATTTTTACGAAAATTTCTCTTAAAGTGTCCACTATAACATATATTTTTTTCAATTTTTTTTAAATGGTGGAACATAGTTAAAAATACGAAAAATCGTAAGCGTCGCGTCACTCCGGCGCACAGTGCAGTGCCATTCCGCGTTGCGGGTGTTCGATGTAACTTTACTAGCACATATGTACGTCTGCAATTAGCCTATAATATGTATACTTTTTAATTTTTATAGTTTCCAGAGTTTACCGCGTGGAGGTTGCAGTACGGTTTTAAACTCCTTATTGGGGTGCTTTTTTAACGTGAGTCCCCTCGCCTCTCACTATATTTCCGTAAAATCGGGGTGCTTTTTTAACGTGAGTCCCTTTGCCTCTCACTACGTTTCCGTAAAATCGGGGTGCTTTTTAACGTGAGTCCCCTCGCCTCTCACTACGTTTCCGTAAAATCAGGGTGCTTTTTGAATGTAAGACCCCTCGCTTCTCATTACACCCTACACCTACGATTTATTTAATCTTCTTCACTATCACTGTCTATTATTACTGGAATGTTATTTTTTTCTTAAACAGATCGCTCAGTATTTCTGGCTGGTTTCAAAATTTTCGCTAAATATCTTGCATGAGATAGATAATATATAATTGCAGCAATATGACAGCAGCATCCAATTGTTCGTAGCCCATTAGCGATCTGTTTAAGAAAACAAATAACATTCCAGTAATAGACAGTGATAGTGAAGAAGATTAAATAAATCGTAGGTGTAGGCTGTAATGAGAGACGAGGGGTCTTACATTCAAAAAGCACCCCGATTTTACGGAAACGTAGTGAGAGGCAAAGGGACTCACGTTAAAAAAGCACCCTAATTTTACGGAAACGTAGTGAAAGGCAAAGGGACTCACGTTAAAAAAGCACCCCGATTTTACGGAAACGTAGTGAGAGGCGAAGGGACTCACGTTAAAAAAGCACCCTGATTTTACGGAAACGTAGTGAAAGGCGAGGGGACTCACGTTAAAAAAGCACCCCAATAAGGAGTTTAAAACCGTACTGCAACCTCCACGTGGTAAACTCTGGAAACTATAAAATTTAAAAAGTATACATATTATAGGCTAATTGCAGACGTACATATGTGCTAGTAAAGTTACATCGAACACCCGCAACGCGGAATGGCACTGCACTGTGCGCCGGAGTGACGCGACGCTTACGATTTTCGTATTTTTAACTATGTTCCACCATTTAAAAAAAATTGAAAAAAATATGTTATAGTGGACACTTTAAGAGAAATTTTCGTAACAATTTCAAAGGAGTACCTCGAAAATATCACCCTAAAAAAAATATTTAAAAATTCAAATATTTTTTTTGTCTTTTTTTTGGCAAACATTTTGGACATTTTTTTTGTTAATTAGTTTTATTAGTCTACATAACATATTTTTTTCATCAAGATCGGTCAAGTGGTTTTCGAGAAAAATATATTTCTTTATTTTACTTTCTCCCTGCATAACTTCTAAAAAAATGAATTTTTTTAAATAATATTTGGTGGAAAGTTTTATCATATTGGTACTAACTTGTGACATTAATGTCAGCTCTGTATGATCAAGGGCCGATTTCACATGCTTACTCCGCTAGGCCCTTTGGGTTAAAGCCGCAATTGAATCGAGTAAAAGTCGCATACAGAACACATTAACTTTTTATTAAAGTCTTATATATAAATATTCTGCATCATGTATGGTTCTGGATCATATATAATCCACATAAGTTATCTTATTAAATACAAATTAAAACCATATTTGATTCAAAGTGTTATATGATCCACATAAGTGATCTAATTAAATTTTTATTAAAGCCCTATTTTATTGTGGATCATATTTAATCTACATACTGATTTTAATAAGTGCAAATTAAAAACTGTATTTAAACAAATATAATTTTAATATAAAATCTGGATTTAATTTGAATTTTACCCAAATTAAATATGATTTAATATGATTTTAGTTAGATTCATATTAGATCGTTTTTCGCGGGTGGACCTTTGATCGCGTATAAAGCTGGGTCTAATCAACCAAATCTTATAAAATTATATATGAAATAGGGGTAGAAAAAACTAAAAAATATAAAAAAATTAGAAATAGATCGATATCTCCAAATTTGTGGAAGTTAGAGCAACCACGGACATTTCTAAAAAAATTCAAAATTTTTTTTAAAAAGAACCCCTTTACCGATCATCGCCAAATTCAATACCAACCTTCCTTGAATGATACTCTATCGATTAAAAAGAAAAACAGCCCGATATCTCAATATTTACGGAAGTTAGAGCAACCACGAACATCAAATCTGCACATACACACACACATACGGACATGCGATTTTAATGCGATATTTCGACATTTTAGAACACTCTGAACATATTGGCATCAAAAACTCAAAAACCAATCTTTTCGTTGGTTTCTTCTACCTCTATTTCATATATAAATCATTTAAATTTGGTTGATTAGACCCAACTTTATACGCAATCAAAGGTTCATGTACGAAATTCACGAAAACAAAGCTTTCTCTATGAGGAAGCAACAAGCACTCTGAATCTGATGAAGGAACTGGTCATTATAACGTAAATGCAACGATACAACAACCTGTAACTGCAGGAAATTATGCGTCCACAAGTTTTCATTATGATAGACATGAGCGAAGTTCTGAAAATCAAGAAGATCAGCAGAGGTAAATGTCACAAATATTAGTATTTTTAATTAGTAGGCAAAACTTCCGAAGATATCCGTGCTCCAATTTAGATCAAACTTTGTAAATAGGTTCCTTTTAGATAAATAAAAAAGACATATACCAAAAATATTTAAAAAGTTGCTTAACTTTTGAGTCGCGAAAAATTCTTTTGGTATATGTCTTTTTTATCTAAAAGGAACCTATTCACGAAGTTTCACCTAAATCGGACGTTTTCGGAAGAATAGCCGTAATTAATATATTGTATTTTATTACATATTTTAGTATAACTAACATTAGAAAATAACATATTTAACATTTAAAAATAAAAAATTATATAATATTTGAATATAATATTTAACGTATCATTTTATAAATTATTATAATTATAATTACTTGAGTTAAATAAAATTATAACTATTCTAAACAATTTGACATCAATTTTTGTTAACTCAGATATGCTGTTATTTATATATTATCTACATATTCAGTAATCGGTATAAGTACTTTCATAAACGAGTAATTGCGCAGGTATTATGGAATCTAAATAGTAATTCTATAGATATTCCATTTTAAGAAATATAAATAATATAAGTCACAGTTTTGGTTTAATAATCAAATAATATACATGAGAGCAATATCATTGTAATTGTAATGACATTTGTACTCTTTCGATTTTTAATTACTCTGTGTATAAATATACAGATCTAATCATAGCCGACAACAAGGATCTAGGATGCCTAAAGAAATCTGGAGGCCATACCTATAACATATAACACCAGCAACTGTTGTGATTTGGATAATAGAATATATCAAACAAGCGCATTTGACGAATAATTAGTAAGATCGCTTTACGTTATGTAACAACAAAATGCGATCTTTTATTAATTAAACATTAACTTCTTTATAAATGTATAATTTACTAATTGTTTTAATAATTACTAGGAAATCTGATATCGCCGTGTAACTGAGCTCTCATTATATGCTCTTTTATAATCTTTATATTAATATGTAAATTTATTCATGTGCTGTATAACGTCGTATGTAATGTACACATTTGTATTAGAGTTATAATTTGTACTCACAAAGTAGAATTGTAAAACATATCCGGATACTAAAATATAGAAATTATTCGAAATAGTTATTTTCGCTTATTGTTAGTCAAATTCTAGCGTTCAAATTATTTGAATAAGTCTATAGTATTAGTAATCTAATTTTATAATCTCGATTGTATTTATAATTCTAATCAACATATAGTATTGATTCTATGCAAAATAAATTACTATAAAATTTTTATAAATAATTTTTTCGGTTATATTAAATATTATTGAAATGTAATTATTACAAAGTTGACACACGGTTAGATATTTTGTTTGTATTTGTTCAGAAATTGATAAATGGAAATAAACACCGTAAGATAGATAATGTAAAATAACACATTTTTGTTAATAAAGTGAAAGACATTTGAGAAAAAATAACGGCTTACAAACCTGTTTGATCCACAATTAGTCAAAGATTATATTAATTGATTATAATATATGATATACCTACATATTCTCTTTATCCCTGTTATCTATGACCTTCATTTTTTGTATTAATCGACGAAGAATCAATCGTTCTGAACAAATAATACTTTATAAATAATTAAAAATTTTAATGTACGGGTTTATTCTAACATTAGCAATCACTCTTTATAATTGATATACTTCATGATTTTGAGAAATTTGAGTATTACAAACGTTTATGCAAAATTCGTTGTATTTGAACTCAGAATAAAATTTGCTAATATTAATCATAAAATTTATATAATTTATTTATTCATATATACATTCTTTACATGCAATTAACAAACTAATAATTTTGTAATAATTATGGCAATTAATAAGTGATGTAACAACATAATTTGTACGGTATTGTAAAGTAAATGTACGAAATAAATACGAAATTGTGTATCAGAGATTGTTATTAAATTTGCTGCAAGTAATCATCAATCACTCTAATTATATCTTCTCAGATCTTACAATATCTTACCATTCGTTAAAGTGGCAATAAAAATTATGTATTTGATTAAAATGAAACAATTTATAACATTTTAACAAATGTAGATAAACACAATTGTCAATATGAAGTAATTCTTAGCAGTAAGTGCTAGCATAAGCTTGCATACATTAAAATTGTCTTTTGCCTTTTTGTCAGTACAATCTTATTATAATAATTCTAATAATAATTATTATAATAAATATTGAAGCTTTTTAATTTGTGTTAAAAATATTGATTTTTTTTTTGTCAGCAGAGATAAAGACTCCACGGTTCATCACTTCTGCAGTATTCTTCTTTTTCTTCTTTGTGTAAAATATGGCGTTGAGCAGCTGGAATAGTCGCCCATACGGCCATATCTCTGCTGACACTCACATACGCACATACACATTTATTTAATAATAATCGCATAACTGATAATTAATCGATCACGATTAATGTAAAGAAAATTAGATTATGCCAATATTGTCGCACTATTTAACTTTTTTCAAGCGAAATAATTTGCAACGTACTTTCTAGATGCACCATCTGTAGAGGCATTTTCATTACGCGATAATGCCTGGCGATCTCTAGATGAATTTTGCGATAAACCCTGGTCATCTGAATCGCTCATAAGCGGAAGAAGATGTCAATTTGGCGTAGTAGTAGTCGATAAAAAATTAATTTTTGTGGGCGGTGAAGACGGTTCAAAAACATTGAACACAGTAGAATGCTTCGATTTTTCCACTCTTACGTGGAGCACTCTACCACCTATGAATGTTCATCGACAAGAATTAGGTATGTGCAAATGCATGAGAATTTGCAAAATTAATGTGCAGTTTATTTCATTTATTCATAATCAAACCCTAGCAAATACGTTATAATATTCTTTCTCAGGAGTGGCAGTCTTAGGTGGACTTTTATATGCTGTTGGTGGTTACGACGGTCGTTGTTTTCTTAATGCGGTAGAGAGATGGGATCCAGGAACAGGTCAGTGGAGTTCAATATGTCCAATGTCCGTACAAAGATCTGGAATCGGTGTAGCTGTGTTAAATGATAAGTAAGTCTTTACAGATAAATTATTAAATTTATATGTCATATTTGTTTTCAATTATTTTAATTTCCTTCTTAGTACGTGTCTTCGTATAAATATTATTTTATTAACTTTAAATCTTATTAAATATTAAATTTTTTTTAATAAATTTGATATTAAATTTTTTATGATGTTTTAGATTGTATGCCGTAGGAGGAGCATCAGATTACTGTTCCTGCTTAAATACAGTAGAATGTTACGATCCGCACACGAACAAATGGACACCGTGCGCACCTATGTCGAAGAGACGAGACGACGTAGGCGTAGGAGTAGTGAATGGTTGTCTTTATGCACTCGGTGGTTACGACGGTTCACTTACCAATCTCAATGAAACTAGCACATTGGAATGTGTAGAAAGGTATAAAGCCGCTGTTACATTATATGTTAAAACTTTCAAGTTATATATAATGCGATGTAACAATATAGATATGATCCTAAAACCGATACGTGGACTATGGTTGCGCCAATGAGTGTGCCCCGGAGTGGATTTGGTGTGTGCGTATTAGGTGACCAACTTATGGCCGTGGGAGGAGATGACGGCCAACAATATATATATCTCACACTAGTGGAAGCCTATGATTCACATCTCAACGAATGGGAACCTGTGAGTGTATAAACTATTCCTGTAATCGAATATGGTAAATAGAAATAATTGTAAATGTATTTCGTAAACTTAAACATGTTTATGTTTGTAGGTTGCTCCTCTTAAGGCTGGCCATGCGGGACCTTGTGTTGTTGTAAAAAATTTAACCAATAACATGTAGGTTATTTTTACTAAACGATCAGTAATTGGACTTGCTAATTATGCAAATTTATCATTAAGATTAATCCTTAACCCCTTCGTTGGCATTGACGCAAAAGTGCGTCAAATTTTTCCGTGCCCTGTGTGGCATTGACGCAAAAGTGCGTCAACCTTTTTTTCCTATAACTTGCTTCGATTTGGCATCCAAGTCTTACACGGGAGTTTTTGGGGTCGCTGATTACGAATCTGAATTCAAAATTTGCAAATTCAAAATGGCGGATCCAAAATAGCGGATAAAAATGCAAAAAATTACTTAATTGGGATGAAATTTACCATTTTGAATTTTTGAATTTTAAGTTCAGATTCGTAATCAGGGGCCCTCAAAAACCCCAGGGTACAAATTTTCAGGATAAAAAATTTTCCTGCCATTTTTGGCACTTTTTGTCGAATTCTCTCTGCCAACGAAAGGGTTAAATACATAATTTTTTGTAGAACTCTATTTTTTAGTAAATAATGATTGATTAAAGAATTCTAAAAGAGATATTTGAAAAATTCTTTACTGAGTTGAACCCTCTCAAGGAAAGGGAAAAAAGGCCAAAAAAGATTTTTTACAGATATACAAAGCCACGTGTTTGAACTTCATAAGGAAAAGTACACAAAGCAGCAAAAAATTGCTTCAAATATATGCAAAGCTGTGCTTTGAAAAGTGCCATTTCACGTTGACGCTCGACGCTTATTGACGCTTATTTTCAGCGAGCAAAAATCATCAAAAATAATATACTTTGGTAAATCTGAAGGTTTTATAATGTAACTTTTCATTCGATTATGTATCAATTTATCTACTGATAAATGTAAACAGTTCAAGATTTGACTTCAGTTGACATTCGTACAAGAGAAATGTCGCGACATTTGCATCTGCATCTCTTTCGCTGTAGGCAGCTATCATGCCAGTGCCATGTGTTCGCGTGAGGTTATGTATTGTGTTTACGTTGAAAAATAATAGAAGGTATCAAACAATTTCGATAATGAGAGATTTGCTTGCAAGAGAATAGTGCTGTGGAAAGAAAACACTACACGGTGCAGCGTTACCACATGTTCACGTCGCGTACAGCTGATCGAAAGGCCGACAAGAAACGCGACAATTCATCAACTTTTGATTGAATTTTTGGCCTTATTACACGTCAATGTCGTTTTGTCTTATACTTAACAAGTGCTAGAAGAATCAAATAATGTTATTTTCAGTTTTTTGAACTTGTTTCTTTACAGACAGTGAGTGAAATTCTCGAAAAATGTATGTTTTCGGTACAATTTCCCATACAACCTATGTTAAAAATGCCAACTTTGAGATTTAATATCTCAAAAACTAGACGTCAGATCTTCTCAAAATTGCAAATTTAAGCGTATTTAGGTTTTCTTTAGAACATATTTTTAATTCGGATTTTTTTCTTTGACATTCTCTGATGGCCCAATCACCTTAACCATCACCGCTTATTATCCTGTTTGCGGCTTGCGCGACCGTCTGATTTTCGTCGTTTGCGCGGTTCGCGGCGGCGATTCACGAACGTGGCCGAATAAGTGCTGGTCGTTGATGATGGACGGGACGCGCCACGCTCCTCGCGCGGTTTACAGGAAAACAGGAATCGGAGTGAGAGGTGAATACTGAATTAATGTACGTCGAATATTCCGTTTCTTTTATATTTCGATGAATGGACTATTATCGTACACAGGAGAGTGAGAAGACGGTCGGAGTGCTGGACTAACGTTTCGTCGTGATTTATTTAATGGACGACGATTGTCTCTGAAAGGATCCTCGAACGTATTCCGGTAAATCATTGATCTGCGACTATAATTTGGCTGCCGCTTTCGTGTTTCGAGAACGCAGCGTATAATCGCGAATCGTCAGATCATCGTGGGATTTAATGTGAACAACAGAGTACGCGAATCGAGTGATTTAGAATAAACGAGGCGTAGTGATGCACGATATACATATGTGTCGACCGTTTAATTGGATTCGCATCTCGCGGAATTTTACGCGCTCGAGCTGTATCGCAAGCCTGACTCGTATATTTTCAAACGTTTTGCTCGTTTTAATTTGGCCGTTGATTCGACTCGCGTTGTAGGTATCCGCGCGGCGTCGGTATGAAGTTGTCTGCGTTCAGCGGAGAAAGCAGCTCGGTCAGCTCGGTGTGGAAGTGCGCCCACGCCGTAGTACGCAGTACGCACGTCGATCGTTTCATTTCGCGAGTCTCTAATAAAATGTCACGATTGTATTATTACAGTTACTTCGCTGTCGATCGTGGAATATTGGGCAGTGGCCTTATGGTTCTGCGCGTGTCCTGTGCCGGTGCGACGGGTGGCGAGAAGGAGGAGGAGGAGGAGGGCTGACAACCTAGACCTATAAGAGAGCATATAATGAGAGTTTAGTTACACGGCGATATCAGATTTACTAGTAAGTAATTATTAAAACGATTAGTAAATTATACATTTATAAAGAAGTTAAGGGGATCCTGCAGTGACTGGCGAACTTCCTCGATGTCGATAATGTCAACCTTTCTAATTTTGTTTTCCTTATATCTGTCTTTGTCTAACGAAATGACATCTGTCCTTTTTTCGATTGCTCGCCATCTCTCGCAAGATCCGGCAACTACTGTTGCTGCTCTTCTTGTCATTTGCATCCGTATTTGCATTACTAAAATAATTTTTCGATGGATCTTTTTTTGTACGCATTGAATCTTACTTCTACTTGCACGATATTATTCCTACATGTTTTCCCAAGGGCAGATGATAAAAATTATGTATGTATAAACTGCAGAATTTTTGTTTTAAGCAAATATTGTCGTTAGGTGACAGCTGCGTATGTGCCCAAATAAGTAACATTTTTAATTTTTTGGCGTTTTTGATATAAAATCGCGTTTTCTGCCCTAGATTTTTGTGCGTACTTTAATTCTAGACCAAAAACTATCAGCAATTCTGTAAAGCCAATTAAAGATCCATCGAAAAACGATAATGTCGGTAAATCATACGGCCTGCAGGATCCCCTTAATGTTCTTAATAA
>NW_027270178.1:0-11631 GCF_030848805.1 Temnothorax longispinosus | reverse complement strand
GGTTTCCCGGCCGGCTTAGGGATCCTCTACAGTAATCTGCACTGCAACCCGTCATATTTCTTTTTCTGTAAATAAAATTTACGTATTTATAAATAATTATATATGTTATGTGGAAAATGACAGGCAGCTTTCTAAATCGTACACCACCGTTCTTTCGTCAGGCGCGTAGATGAGAATAACCTAATAGTCCTTCAGAAACAGAGCAACGTTTCACGTGAAATAATGGGTGCGTTCAGCCGATACTCCGCTAGCCTAGCAATCGTGAGCAGTCGCTCGTTTTCACTCGTTTCCTCTCCTTTGACCCAATGGATTAAAAGGAGAGGAAACGAGCGACTGCTCACGATTGCTAGGCTAGCGGAGTATCGGCTGAACGCAGCCACTCATAGACGAGGCAAGGGCACCGTAAAGTTCCTTAACTAATTTTAACTATTATCGTTTCGCTGGCGTACTAACCTACACGACTAACTTGTCCTCGTCCTTCTCCGATCGTTGACGCCAAAGGAGAACGCTGCGTCGTAGGTTGACGACGACGACGACGACGACGACGACGACGACGACGACGACGACGACGACGACGATAACGATGACGACGACGACGACGGCGACGACGACAGGGTATACCGTGACGACGCGGTTTTCTGTTTACTCGCTCTCCTCTCCTCGTTTCGTTGCGATTTACGGTCACGCGCACGCGTGTGTGTATGGCTCTATCTCTCTTACTCGCTCGCTCTTTCTCTCTCTGTTTCCGGTTTTGAAACTAATGGTCGCCGACCAATAGAAAACGATACCCGCTTAGTCCGATCCCTCTCTTGAGGATCCCTAGGCCGGCTCGGCCCGGAGCGCGGAAAAATGGCGCGAAGCGCGGCGGCGGTATGGATCGCGAAGCGTGGATAACGCGGCGGAAGCGGATCGTCGGCCGAGACACACTCGGCGAGGGCAGAGAATGCCGGAGGCGCTCTACCGTCTTGTCCGGACAGGCTTCGGATGATGAGAAGCTGGTCCTTCGCCGAGACCAGCCCCCCGCTTTCTGTAGTTTCAGGTGTCTACTTAGTGACGCCGTGGCGCTGGCGTCAGTCAACACAGTTAATATATATATGTTAATGGCTGCGTTCCGTAAAGCGCGTGTATCTACAGTATACGTAATGTTTACTGCATATGATTTTTTGTCAACACTTCGATAAAAATGAGATTTAATTAATAAAACAGTAATAGACAAAAGTAACGTAATAGAAAAATGCGCGCATATGCACTTTATGGAATCTAGCCAATATGCATTATATGTGCAGAATTATTTATTACAAATTTTCAATACACATTAATACTTTTTTTTAAATTATATATTAAATAAAATGTGTAATGTAAAGTTGGGAACGTAAATTAAGATAGATAGGTAAATAATAAAATATTTTTGTTTAAGAAAATTTTATTTAATTTTTATAATACTTTGCTGTTTTTTTTTATATTTGATTTTGTTTTTTTTTCTCATGATTAATTTTATGGCAATATTGCCTCATGCGTGTACAAATATAAAAATCTATTATTTTGGATAAAATAGTATCACCATGCTCTTTACATGGAAAAGACAGATCTTCTGTATAGATATTTTCTACAACCATGTCATATACATCAGCACGATGGCAATATTTAGAAAACAAAATTTCTAAATATTTTATAAATTTAAACATCTTTAAATTTGGATGCGTTAGATTATTATCAGTTCTCATATTTGTTAACAGCGCCTCAGGAAAAGGGCTACATGCTACAGGATTAGTAAATGCGTTCCTACATATGTTACACTTTGTAGATTTTAAAATATAGTTACACAAATATCCTGTTGTATAATATACAATACAATCTGTAATTTCATTATCATCATGTTGATAATCGTTTTCTATTATAAAATCATCAAAACCCCATTCGCTGTTATCGCTTTTATCAACAGCATGATTTAATTTTTCTTTCAATTTGATTAAAGATTTTTATTTGATTTTTTATATAACTGTTTTATATCGGTTATTGAGATTAGAGGTTTTGAGTCTTCCATAACTGAACAATTTCCATAGCGCGGAGGCCTAAGAATGCTTGAAGTACTTAAAATTTTATATAGTTGAAGAAAAGTAGGGGTTCCGGGATGGTCATTAGACCCTGCTGCTTGTCTTATTGAACCAAAAAATCTCTATATGACACATGGAAACATGGAGAAATTATTTATACCACATTGTTATAAAATAAACCACAATGCCATAAATGTATCCTATGAATAAGTAATAAACTTTTAGAACTATGATAAGAAGTTAAATATTTCTAAATCTTGAGAGATTCCTCTAAAATCATAAATCTAAATATATATTTATATATATTTATAATCAATACCAGGTAAAATACGTATATAAATGTGTAAATATGTATATACATATGTATATATGTATATACATAAATACATATACATACGATTTTTTGATATATCAAACCTCAAGTGAATCCTGATTCAAGTGGCCTGTTAAGACGGAAGGAAAATCAGCATTTGTCGTTAAATATTTAACCAAATCCAATGTTGATTGTATTGTCACACGAAGACCTTCAGCAGTTTGTCTCGTTAAAAAGTTTTTCTCTGTGATAGCACCTTCATCGACATGTTGCTGCCAAGCATCTAATTTCTTGAGAGATTTCTCTAAAATCTATTAAAAATTAAATTTTTAGCAAAATTGTTAGCTTCTTGTAAATACATAAATATGTAATAAATAAAAAAACTAATATATAAAAGTTACACAAATCCAATCATTGACTAATTATAAAAAAAAATTAATGTACCTTGTAGTCTGTATTTCCAACAGTCAAACCTTCAGAAAACTTATTTCGATTTAATGAATCGAATAAGTTATTAATCCATTCACAAAAGTTTGCAGTATTGTCACACTCTTCTAATTCAGGTAAAAAATTTTTGTAGAATCTTAAACCGTGAGCCATCGACTTACTAAAAATCTGAAATAATGTATATAAAGATATATTGCAATTCTTAAGCTATTTCTAAACGTTCTAAACTACTGGATTATCTGTAAAATATATTAATTGTGTAAAATCATTAAATAAATACTATTAAATATTCTTACTTGAACAGCTAGGCAAACTCTCATTTAGCTGCATTTGTAAGTATTAAATGATTAGTTGTTATTTTAGGGCATATTCGCATTTGAGCCGGCAGCGATTTATCCTTATTGTGTAATATTTGAAAATAATCCCATTTGACATGTTTTTCATCAGGATTAAGCTTAAAAAAACAAAACAAAAAGATATTTATGATTAGATTTTAGATTAAATATTTTAGACGTTTTAAACTTTTGCAGTGTGGATAAATACTTGATTTAGTTTCATAGTTTACGCCTTATCCTTTATAAATTTCTTTCGTACATTTAGCTTTCAAGTTTACGCCGCATTTTTTATGGATTTGTTTCTGATATTTCATGAATATTTCAGTTTTAGTACTCAGTATCAAATCGATACTCTAACAAATTTAATTTAAATGTTCATGAAAGAAGTAAACTGATATATTCACACAACTATATGATAATTAAGCTATTACTTTACCTGTAATGATGTACTGTACAATCGATTTCTAATCGTTTTTATAAGGTGTGGTGGATCTGAAAATACATATATGCGACGTCCATTTACAGTTGGGTGATTAAAACTATTAATTAAATTATCTTTTCTTCCACAGACACCCATAATATTCCAAAATTTTCTATTTGTTGTAGCACCGTCGGTAATTACACCATGAACTTTTAAATTAATAGCCTCTAATAATGCAATAGCCTATAATATAACAAAAAAATTATATAAAAATATATTTTGCAATTTCTTATAGAATTTCGAGAGAAAAATACGATATATTTAAATTTTCATTGCATCATATGTACCTTAATTATCAATTGCGCAAGTACTTCTCCAGTTACAGGCCCTTTGGAAGCGAACACTGCTATTGGTTGACAATAACAGTCTGCAATTGGCCGAAACATTATTACTAGTCCATAATCTGCTCTTTCATCAAGATTAAATGATGATATCCCTTCACTTCCAAAATCAATTAACCCTGTATACGTGAGATTCTTAGAATTCACATTAATGGACTCGCGAAGATGTATTTCGTCAAGTAAAATAACTCCATGTTTTTGTATCTCTGTTTTGTCTCTCAATGCTAATTTAAACATTTCAAAAAATTTTGTATCAAAACCGCATGGTGTATCAATAAAAGAAAGATATCTAAAAAAATACATATTGCATTATTACATGAATTAATAAAATTGTTATATTTTGGTACGTGATTACTATTTATGTATATATTTCTAGCTAGAATAATTATTCGAAAATAAAATGTATATATTACCTTTGTATAGTTCTAATACATGGCAAGGATAATATTTGATTATCTCTTATAAAGTCATAAGCCTTAGGTGATTTCATGTGCAATAACATACATAATAATATCCATTCTTCGCTATACCTGCGACCTTTTGTATTTTTTAATTTCGCAGCTTTTATTATTTCTTGCACTGCGATTAACTGATTTCGAGAAACGTGTGTTCCTTTTAATTGATCTTCTACATTATTTACAGAAATTTCTTTAATTTTTGTCATATTATCTGTAAGTTCTTTTCTCAATTTATTTATTATATATTTAGCTCTATTCTTCGCTTTTGTGCTTTATAATATCTTTTTCGAATTAGTAAAATTTTCTCTTGTTTTTCTGTGATCGGTACAGTTATTTTAATTCTTTTAATTGGTTTTACTATTTTCATCCGACGGTGCTTTTGGTTTATAGATTTCTTCATAACGGAACAAAATGTACATTTTTTAGAATTAAATGACGAAAATAATAAACATTTTTTGTGTCTCCACGTGCCACAAATATCTTCATAAGCTTCATTATATTCGACGCTTTCAATTACATTATTACTGTTATCTGCACCACAACATATAGAAGCATTATCAAAAGAAAACAATGTTTCTTGTAACTCATCTATACTATTAATATTCTCATGAATTCTTATGTGTGGTGGAATGTTTAACATGTTTATAGGCTGCCTTAAGATATTTAATTGTATTGTCATGTTTTCTTTAAGTAAAACTTCTTTGAAAGGATTAAATGAATATTTGTCCTCATAATTTTCCATTTTGTTACATGTGGCAATAAAAAAGATCAATAATCGTGCGTCATCAGTAAAATACTGCCCATATATCCACTGATTTGGCATATTAAACTCTTTCCTGTTTAGAATATCTATTACGTGATTAAATGAAAACATTGTTGCTTGATCTATTGTATTATTAAATGGTGATATCGTTTGTTCATTTTCTTCATTATCTTGAGTATTATGTGGATCATGTACATTTTTATCAATATTTTTTGGATATTGCTTTTCCTTAATATTGTCTGAGATTTCCTCAAACCAAGGGAATTGTGATGGTACAGCCCCTTTACGTAACTTTGGTATTTTATATGGTGCAGACTAAAAAATATTTATGAAATATTTATAATACAATTTTTGATAAGTTTTATAATTATTTAAACAATTACTAATGTAATTAATGAGTATTTATTTTGTATAAATTATCAAACAGGCATTATTAACTAATGAAAGAAGAAACTTAGAAATTAACAACTTACCACGCCAAGAACATTTCCTTCTTTGTCGTAAATTTCACGTTTCCACAAAATGTCAGTTTTTAAAAAGTGATGATGGCATACAGCTTGTGTCGAATTTATATTTATATCAGTTCTTTTTAAAGCTGCTTGCCATGCTTTTTTCACATTTTCGTCTTTTGGCACATAAAAAAAATGTACTTTTTCAGGATTTAAAGTATAACCTGACGTACAGCCAAGTGCAAGACAGCGCGGCATTGTTTAATTAAAATAAACAAATGTGGTTAGTTGCATCAGCAACTCTCAAAATTCTTCTTTCGCGACGAAACACGTTCGGTAACAGCGGTAGCAGTGAGCGAATTAACCTAACTTTTACCATAGACCCGTGGTGACTGTTGCCAGCGCCACACAGCGGGCTTGGCGTCACTAAGTAGACACAGTAAAAGAGGATATAATAAGAAGTGTCAGAGGGCTGGCCGAGACACACTCGGTGAAGACAGAGAATGCCGGAGGCGCTCTACCTTCGTATCCGGACGGCTTCGGGTGATTCAGATAGAAGCGAAAAGCTGGTCGTTAGCCGAGACACACTCGGCGAAGACAGAGAATGCCGGAGGCGCTCTACCTTACGTTCGGACTGGCTTTTGTGCGGGAATTCAGGATCGGTGTTGTCTGGAAGACGGATGATCGGGAATCGCGCTCTGTGCCAGCGACGCCGGGCTTATATACGCGTCGCGGCGGCGTCGCGGCGGCGTCGCGGCGTGGTGGGGGTAGCGACGGCGATCGCGAGCGCCGGGCCGGTGCGGCGGAACGATCAGGGATCGCGGCGCCCCGACGCCGTGATCGCGTTCGGCGGTCTTCGGCCGCCTTCGGCACCGCTCGGCGCGGTGAAGCGGTTGCCGCGTTTAAGTCCATTCGCAGACTTCCTAACGTATGAGATGATTAAAAAATACGTTGGGCACATCGTGCCCGTTCTTCACCCCCGCGGTGGTCGGCGGGGTGGTCTCGGCGTGGTGTTCCTGCCGGAACGATGCATGTTTGGGGGTGCATCGTTACACATTAAATATATGTTAAATGTATATTTAGTAAATTTATTTAAAAATGATATAGGTTTGCATATACTGGGCCAAAAAAAATTCGACCAAACTTGGAGGCCCTAACAAAATTGTTGAAATAGACGAGGCTAAAATCGACAAAAGGGAATACAACCGTGGCCGAATTATCGAAGGGAAATGGATCTTCGGTGGAATCGAACGCGACTCAAGAAAAATATTTCTTGTGCCAGTTCCGGATCGTACAGAGAAAACTTTACTGGAAATTATAAAAGAGTGGATTCTACCTGGGACGACGATAATGTCAGATTGTTGGAGGTCTTACAATTGTTTAAACAATGAAGGCTTCCAGCATCTGACCGTTAATCATTCCATGAATTTCGTCGACCCAAATACCCGTAAATATAAACTTTAAATAGTTTTACAAATCTTTGGGTTTAACTATAATATATTTAAAATTAAAAAATAAAGAAATGTTGCATAAATGTATTGACAGTTTTTTTTAATTTTTAGGAGCCCACACCCAGAACATAGAACGCGTTTGGAGAGAGGTAAGAGCTAATATCCCACGGTACGGAACACGTACTGCACACTTAGTGGGATATTTAGCAAAATATCTCTTCAAACGCGTTCCATGATTACGAAGACCGTTTGAACAGTTTTTTCTGTACCATTGTGGAACTGTATCCACCGAAGATCTATAATGAGCCGGAGGCTCATGATCCAGAGCCGGAGGCTTCTACAAGTGCTATCAACTTAAAATGAATATTTGCTAAACCACGTATCACATTTTACACTTTTTTGAAACATACATTGTTTTTTTACATATTTTTTGCTGGAATTCTTTTCATAATGTTTTTCGGCATCGAAATCTGAGCTTACTTGTATCAATTATTAATTTATTACCACATTTTGGACACTGTATTTCTTTAGCAATTAAATGATGCTCGATTAAATAAGTAAAGAAAATTATTATTTGGACACTGTATTTCTTTATTTGTTAAATAAGGCTCGATATATTCATTAATAATCATATTACTGTGTTTCGTTAACCTCAACGCTTAATATCTATAACATAAATAAATTGTTAAAACAGAGAATAGTTGATATATAAAAAGTACATATTTATGTGTACTTTTCATATACCAACTATTCTCTGCTTTAACAAATTATTTGTGTTTTGTTAACTTAAACGCTTAATATCTGTAACAGAAATAATTTGTTAAAGCAGAGAATAGTTGGTATATGAAAAGTACATGTAAATATGAACTTTTCTTTCTCTCTCTCTCTCTCTCTCTCTCTCTCTCTCTCTCTCTCTCTCTCTCTCTCTCTCCCGCTCTGGAAAATTTCGTAACCGATTTCCAAAAAGATACCGATTCCCAAAAAGATCGGTAACGAAAAACTATACAGTTTATAGCACTCCCCGGGAAATTCTACCTACTTCATATATAATTTTTTGCGATTCGGTCAATTAATTCCCGAAAAATCGGTAACGAAAAACTATACACTCTATAATACTCCCCGGAAAATTCTACCCCTATTTTATATACTTTTGGTAAAAATTCGGTCGAATAGTTTAAGATGTATAAAGAACATACATACATACATTATATTATATATATATATAGATTAATTGGATTAAAGTTGAGATCTAACATTTCCTTAAAATAAACGTGATAACTGTATACACGGCTGCGTCGAATATGTCCGAATTGCTACAAATTATAAAAAACATAATTAATACTTATTTGATATATAGTTATCAATTGAAATTAAAACAATTACCTCGTGATTTAAATAGCTAAATCTATCCTTAATATTGCGCTTCCTTTCCGCTGTATACGCATTTTCCAACGTAAAAGTTAATATATCGTGCAACAAATCTTCGGATACTGCATTTAGATATGCAAAATTGACAAGGATCATTCTATTGTGATCTTTTAGATTTTTATCGCAAAACATTTTTCGGATGAATTGGGCCATGTTTTTGCATCGCCAACAACATCCTGAACCATTAGCCACGGATTACTATATAATTGCTCTACTGAATATGGCATATTATAAATATTTTGGAATTGCACAGAACAATATTAATATGTCATTGAGGTTGAGCGCTCAAGTACATCACGTGACCACGGGACATGCGCATGTGGTCGCGGAGCATGTCCGTAGTCGCTACTGGTCGCTACATCGCGTCGGTATGACAGGTCTCCTAACCTGATAGTCGTCAACTTTAACAGTTAATATCTCGCTTCGCGGGGCAGAGCGGGGCTTTTTTCTGCCAGATTCGTTCGTTTTGTGCAAAACGCGTCGATTAAGCCTAAATTCAGCGAAATCGGTGAGGAGGGAGCTCTCCTTAAGTATTACCAAAGTTATTATTAATGTGATCTCTCATCATTATTAAATACGATCGTTTAATTCCGAATTTCGGTCGCGTCACGCAAGGATCGAAGTGACGACGGCAATCAAGATCGCGGCGAGTTTGGCGAGTTTCGCGCGTGTATCGCGTGATCTGCAATGACCTGTGTTCGCGTGCTGTCTCACGAGGTTAGTTATATTTATTGCTTGCTCGTACAAATCTAATCTAAGGTATACGTTACAGTAACTATAGATTTTTGATACAGATTTTTCTTTGTAATCATATATTTTATATATAAACAGATGTAAGAGTAATAATTACTGTTTTTGCATTATGTAAAATTTGCCTTATTAGATATACCGATGAATTTAATGTTCGAGAAGATCTGATGGGATTAGCTATTAGTGCTCATGGTGCAAATATTCAACAAGCGTGAAAAGTTGATGACATTACAAATATAATTAGAAGAAAATTCATGCACATTTAAGATATATAGCAGAGAGAAACCTGAGAGCGGCCACCGAGATCATTCCGTTCCAGCGGACGTATACTGACGCGCCGCCTGAGAAAGTGGACGTCAACTACGTCGTTACGCTCGGTAACGGTACACACATGGTTCGTGTCCGTGCTATGGTTCGTGTCCGAACTACTCAGATGGAGGGGATATGCCAGTCGGCTACTCGGCACTCGGCAAGCTTCGAGCGGGGAGAGAAGGGCAGACATACGATCTGCTGTCTCCTTCTCGCTTGAGCTGTGACGTAGCTGCTTAGCACGCGCCGGCTATGCCACGATGCCATGCATTTCGGGTATCGCTCCTCGCGTCTCGCCGAATGCCGAGTCTCGCGTTGGCAAATCGACGATGCGCTATAGGTTACATTTACGTTTATATTTACAAATTTTAATTTTTATATTTATAAATAAATATATATATATATATATATATATATTGTGACGTGACAAGTCGCGTCTCCTTCCCGGACGGGCTCGGCCGAGGGGAATTCGGGGGTGCCTCCTCGTTAGAGCGAGAGGAGGGCGGTTGCGTATATTAATTGGTCTAATTAGATATTAAGTTTTAAGGGATTGCCGGTGGTGACCGGACTCCATCTGTAACGGCCGGGGGCCGCAACGAGGAAGGGCAGAGGATTAAGGAGACGGCCAGGGGACATGGCTGAAATTCGGATCGCCCGGACCTCCCCGCAAGTGCATGAGCGTCGCCGGCCGGAGTTCACCCCGCACTCGGTCGTAACAGCGGCAGTATAACAATCAGGAAGACCCCGGATCACCCCCGAGAGAAATGCCAGTAGGACAAGGGTGCCGAGGGGCGGCCGCGGCCGACAGTCGCGTGGCGTGGAGATGTGTGAATCGAAGTAATCGTGTCGCGTTTATGTAGCGTCTCGTCGAATTGATGTAAGTAATCGTATCGCGTTATTCGTGATCGTGTCGCGTTTCATTGTGAGAGAGTTTATGTTCGTAATCGTGTCGCGTTTTGGCCATCTTATTTAAGTTCGTAATCGTGTCGCGTTTTGGCACTTTTGGCCATATTATTTAAGCTCATAATCGTGTCGCGTCTTGGCCATATTAACGAGAGTGATAATGAGAGTGAGGTCTTGCGTGGCGATGACGGGAGCGAGTTGTGCGGGTAACGGCGAGCCGCGAATGGTCATGTAATTTGAAGGGCACTCGCCCTCGTATTTGAGTAACGTATCCGGGCCCTCGAGGACGGCGAATATTGTGTTTGGCGGGACGGAAAGATCGACGGGATCGGCGCGGGGCCGCGGAATCTCCGTACTGCGAGAGAATTCGGGATTCGCGTGGCAAGCCGCGGGATCGTCCGCGATACGTGTCCTTATTTCGTGTTCGGGGGCAATCGCCGGCCAGCGTGGTCGACTCGGCGAGATCGCCCATACTTTTTGCGTCGCGCGGAATCGAAGTGGCCCGGGTGTGCGTTGAAGGAGCTGCCGAAGGTGCGGCGAGCGGTTCGTCGGCCTCGTGGCGTAAGTTCATTGTGTTGAAGCCAGGTACCGCGATACCTGAATCGTCATTATTTCTGTTAAGCTTTCGTGTGTCCGTCTGCGTTTATCTGTTGCGTTGAGAACTTCGCGTGCTTTAGTCTACAGTGTTTCAGGGTCGACATTACTGCGTGCACTTATTGCGTCTGCGGCCTTCGTGCGTCCGCCTAGCCGACATTGTTGCGGTAATACGAGACTCAGATCGATTATACCTACACCTTGATATTGCCTGACTAAATATATATTTTGTTATTATTACTTATACTCTGGTGTGTGTGATTGATTGTGTGACGCCTCTCTCCGAATTCCCTGAAAGAGCCCTACGTCCGGAAGTATTGCCGGGAACATCGTGTTAGAGATTATAGTGTACGGTGGTGCAATCCGTTGCACCTGGCGCCCAACTTTGGTGTCGGAATTAGTTACGCGTGCCGCCAATCCTCGATAGCCCTCCACCGGATTGCGAGACCGGGGGAAAAAGCGTCGCAATATATATATATATATTTTGAAATTTATAAATATAAAGATTGCAATTATAATTAATTAAAAAAATATTTATAAACATCCTATCTTAAA
>NW_027270177.1:0-11741 GCF_030848805.1 Temnothorax longispinosus | reverse complement strand
TCAATCCGAGACTGTCTAAACTCTCATGCGAGAGAGACTTATTTGTGAGAATAATAAATAGTGCTGTTTGACAAGTTTGTCTAATCCTGACTTTATTTGTGAGTGCCTACTCCGATCCTTTAGCGATTCTCATAATCGCGTCACGCGCACTCCGGGCTCAGCGCTGGGCCGTTCCGGCGAATCCTCTGGCGAGTGCAATTGACATCTCGAAACAATTGCGACTCGCGCGCTTTCTCATACATAAAGAAGCTGGTCCTTCGAGCCGGATCGTGAGTGCGTGTGGAGGAATCAAGCAGCTCCGGAATTCTGTCTCATCATGACGGAACTGATGGAGAATCAACTCGTGTTGCAACGCTCGATTGAGCGAGCGCTCGACAATTTTAAGAAGCTCGGGCGAGCGAACTATACGGTGGCGAAGATCCGATCGAGAATCTCATCCCTCAAGGAGCTCTGGGCTCCCTATCAAGGAAATCACGCCAGGCTGTCGGCTTCCACCCCCGCCTCGACTAGAACTACGTTGGACTACTTCGTCAAGGAGCAGTTCGAGAAAACCGAGGAAATCTACAACGCCGCACTGGACTACATGAGCGAATGTCTTGCAGAAATTGAGCCTCCTGTGAGTCCGCACCACTCTCTTGACTTCGGGCATTCGAGTCAACTCGCGTCCGCGACTTCGCTTTCTCACCTTCCGCCCATTCGCCTACCGCCTTTCGACGGAAATTATTCGGAATGGGAGACATTTCGCGATCGATTCGTTGCGCTAATCGTTGATAATACTGATCTGAGCAATTTCACGCGGATGCATTATCTCTCGTCGTCGTTGAAAGGCCGCGCGCTCGAGACCATCGCGAACATTGCGATTACTGCGGATAATTTTCAGATCGCGTGGAACACCTTAAAGGCTCGTTTCGAAAATAAACGACGTCTCCTCACTAATCATCTGTCCACGTTGCTCGGCCTGTCGGCACTCAGTCGCGAATCTGCTTCCGACTTACAGACGTTGCACGATAAAATAAATATCGCAGTCTCATCTTTAAGAAAATTGAATCGATCTCCGGAAGATCTATGGAACGACTTTCTCGTTCATCTTTTGACTCAAAAATTAGATGCTGCGACACGTAAAGCGTGGAATCTCCAAACGAGCAATGTCGACTCGCCGCCGGCGTTCGCAGATCTCAAAAAATTTGTAACATCTCGTATTCGCGCGCTTGAGGAGTGCTCGCCGACTTCCTCTCATAAACCTGCGTCGAAATCTGCGAATTCATCGCATGTCAATGTCGCCACGGCTTCCGCGAGTTCTCCGTCGGCTTGTCCGCTTTGCAAAGCGCGTCATTATTTGAATCTGTGCCCAGAATTCGTCGCGAAGAATCCGCTGCAGCGTCAAGAAATCGTTAAACGTTTCAAACGTTGCTTCAATTGCATGAGTAGCAATCACTCGGTACGGGATTGTAAAAGTAAGTACGCGTGCCGCTCGTGCAATCAGAGGCATCATTCAGCGCTTCACGTTGATGCGGAGACAAGCTCTGATTCAACGACGATAACGCCATCAGCGTCGCAAGCGTCCCCATCAAGCACACCGAAGGTCGAGGTACTTTCGCTATTTGCCGCCGCGCAACATAGTCGTAATTCACAAGTTCTTTTAGCCACTGCATGGGTTAGGGTGAAAGTTTCCTCCGGTCGCGTAGCGACGGTAAGAGCCCTGCTCGACCAAGGCTCTCAAGCCACGTTCATATCAGGGCATTTAGCTCAATCTTTGTACGCAAAACGCATTCGGATGTCAATCTCAATTTCGGCCGTCGGCGGCACTCACGTAGGTAAAGTACGCCACGCGGCGTCAATCATAATCGCTCCGCGCGACTCAGACAATCCATCTCTGTGTACCACTGCGTACATTCTCGATTCCTTGACGGCATACGCGCCTCGATGCGATGCCGATTCATCATGCCTCGCACATCTCTCCGATTTAACCTGGGCAGACACGAACCCGAGCAGTTCCGATCCAATTAACATTTTGATTGGCGCGGATATCTATAACGATGTTATTCAAAGTGGCGTCCGAAAGGGTGAAGCTGGACAGCCTATCGCGCAAGAAACGATATTTGGATGGGTCATTTCCGGGCCGCTAGTGTCGGATGCTAATTCGCCGGCGGGACGATCCTCCGTTAATATTACCGTACTTCATTGCACAAGTTTAAGGCCTCTCGCCGAGGAAATTCAACGTTTTTGGGAGGTAGAGGAGATCTCTCACACCCGCAAACTCACGCCGCAAGATGAGCAGTGTGAGTCTCACTTTTGCGATACTCATTCGCGTCAATCTGATGGCAGATATATCGTGCGTCTGCCGTTCAAACGGAGTCCTCCGCCGGAAATCGGGCGCTCGCGATTGACTGCCGAACGCCTTTTCAATTCATTGTCACGGCGGTTCCGCTCTAATTCGGAATTAGAAAAGGATTATGATGAGTTTATGCGCGAATATGAAACGCTCGGTCACATGCGTCGGGCGCCATCAGCGGATCGAACGCACGATCCATGCGTATATATTCCGCATCATCCGGTCATTCGTGAAACCAGCCTCACGACTCGTTTGCGCGTTGTTTTCAACGCGTCAAGCTTGACGTCGAACGGTACGTCATTAAACGATCACTTACTCGCCGGTCCAAAATTACAGACGGATTTACCCGCAATTATTCTACAGTGGCGTCAGTTCAAGTTCGTGTACACAGCCGATATTGCAAAAATGTACCGCCAGATTTTGATAGATCCTCAGGATCTCGACTATCAGAGAATTTTGTGGAAGGGTGACCCATCCGAGGGCCCCGTCGATTATCAATTACTTACCGTCACATACGGAATGAACTGCGCTCCGTATCTCGCGCTTCGCACGATACAATGTTTGGCCGACGACGAAGGACATCGGTTTCCGCGTGCGGTGACAATTCTTCGCAAGCAGACTTACGTCGATGACGTGCTATTCGGTGGAGATGATATCGCGCTCGTGCGCGAGTCTCGCGATCAACTCGTCGCCTTATTGCGCTGCGGAAAATTCGAGCTTCGAAAATGGGCAAGCAACTCACCGATTTTGCTCGCTGATATCGATCCGTCAGATCACGGCTTAGCAATCACCAAACAAATCGCGATCGACGATCAACTAAAGGTGCTCGGCATCGCTTGGAATCCGTCGCGCGACGTATTTCAATTTAAAGTGTCACTCGAAAGTTCGACTCCTCAGAGCAAACGCGCCATTCTCTCTGCGATTGCAAGGCTTTACGATCCGTTGGGGTGGGTAACTCCCGTCACCGTTTCTGCAAAAATTATCATGCAACAGTTATGGGGGGTTCAAATTGAGTGGGACGATCGAATTCCTGACTCGCTTCTCTATAAATGGAGCATGATCTATGCGAAACTCTCGCATCTCAATGATCTTCAGATCAATCGTTGGACCGGAGTCACGGCTGAAGCATCACATGCGGAATTACACGGCTTCGCCGATGCCTCCACACTCGCGTACGCCGCCGCGGTTTACCTCAAAGTGACATCCGCTACCGGTCAAGTCTCAATTTCCCTGCTAGCGGGAAAATCAAAGATAGCGCCGATTTCTCCCCTCACCGTTCCTCGTCTCGAATTATCAGCTGCTCTGCTTCTTACGCGTCTCATCAACGTCGTTCGAAATTCTCTCTCTATCAAATCCATTCCAGTTACGTGCTGGACAGATTCTACAATTGTTCTCGCTTGGTTGCGCTCTCATCCATCTCGATGGAAAGTTTTCGTTGCAAACAGAGTGCACGAAATTCAGTCTAACTTACCGGATGCTGATTGGCGTCACGTGCCTACTCAAGACAATCCCGCGGATTGCGCGTCGCGTGGATTGTACGGCGATGAGCTGCTTGCTCACTCCCTTTGGTGGCACGGGCCATCCTGGCTAGAAAAAACAAAAGAGGAGTGGCCCGAAGAACCTCCGCTTAAGTCTACCGACTCCCAAATCGAGGAAAAAATCGTCGTTTCTCATATCGCAAAGCCTCACGCTCAGTGGGATCTCCAATCACGATATTCATCGTGGCCCAAATTAATTCGGATTACTGCATATATATTAAAATTCATCCATGCCCTACGCCGTTACAAAGGCGATAATCAATCCATGCAGTCACCGGGTCACGCCCTCTCATCAGTCGAGTGTAATCTCGCCAAGACATTTTGGATTAAACAAATCCAAGCGGAGCTCTATTCGGACGAAATCAGCAAGCTAATTAAAAATCAAACTGTCGCCGCTAAGAGTTCAATCGTTACCCTCAGCCCATTCCTCGATCAAAGCGGAGTGGTGCGGGTAGGAGGTCGTTTACGTCACGCCCCTTGTCCTTTTCGCGTGCGACACCCGATATTGCTCTCCTCGCACCCACTGGTGCGTCTTATCGTCTTGCAAGCGCATCTACGCGCTTTGCACGGAGGGACACAGCTCACTCTAACCACCCTCCGCCAAGACTACTGGATTATTCGCGCTCGAAGCCTGGTAAAATCCGTCATTCATAACTGCATAATTTGCGTTCGGGAGCGCGCCGCCGTGCCTATGCAATTGATGGGCGATCTCCCAAAAATGCGCGTCTCGCCCCCGCCACGTAGCTTCTCGCATTGTGGCGTTGATTACGCCGGGCCGGTTAAGGTGCGTGCGTCCGCCGGTCGAGGCATTGCATCACGAAAGGCCTACATTGCCTTATTTATTTGTCTAGCTACGCGAGCGATTCATTTAGAGTTAGTCAGCGACTATTCATCTCAAGCCTTTCTTAACGCGTATGTAAGATTTTGCTCTCGTCGAGGCCTTCCACACGCGATGTACTCAGACAACGGCACAACTTTCGTCGGTGCCGAGAAGGAGCTCACGATCGCTTATCGATCCGCTCTTCGCGATCCTCAATTCTTAAATAAAACCGCGTGCGACAATATTCAGTGGCACTTTATACCGCCATCTGCGCCCCATTTCGGAGGGATGTGGGAAGCAGGCGTACGTAGTGTGAAGCACCATTTGCGTCGCATTCTTGGAAATCACACTCTTTCGTTTGAAGAGTTCACAACTCTCTTATGCACCATCGAGGCATGTTTAAATTCGCGTCCCATTGCGCCCTTATCAGATTCGTTCGATGATTATGATTGTCTAACTCCGGGACATTTTTTAATCGGCTCGGCTCTTACCGTCGCTCCTGAGCCGTCGCTTCATCACCTCAACGAAAATAGACTCTCAAGATGGCAAGTTGTACGCCACGTAGCCGAGCGCTTTTGGAAAAAGTGGTCTCAGGACTACGTAAACACCTTGCAGCAAAGGAGCAAATGGCGCAACCCTCGACCTTCGCTAAAAATCGGGCAACTTGTACTTTTGCGTAGTGCTGCTTTGCCTCCCTGCAAATGGGAACTCGGGCGTATTACGCGCCTCCACGCCGGTTCGGATGGTCATACACGCGTCGTTACGGTGAAAACCGCCACGTCAGAGTTCAAGCGTCCGATCGTTCAGCTATGCGTGCTGCCCGTCGAAGATAATGCATCCAACGACTCGTGATATACCCTTGTGTGTCTCATTCTCTTTGCGTTAGATATAAGTTAGTTATAAGCTGCGTCTCAGTTCGCCAAAGCGGGCGGCTGAGTATCATTGTATCACTGTAAATATGTGCATCACGTTTATTTGGAAAAGCCTTCTTTCATCGGTAACCTATCGTTAGGATAGCTCGTATGTGTAAGCAAAACTGCGAATTAGTAACTTTGCCGTTATTTTCATTTTTTTTGTTGTTTGCGTTCGTAATGTTGAAACTACGTTTCAAAGCGGGCGGTATGTTCGAGAACGAGTTCGATCGTCTATTTGTTTTTCGTTTCGTCGCGCCAAACGAAGCTTCGAGAAGCGTGCTTCTCGCGTGATCATCGCATGGCCCTATTCTTCGGTTGCCGTGATGGGCGGTCCTTTACTTGTTTTTCGTACAACCAGCGACGATCAGGCGAGCGCGTTACCGTTCGGAGCAACGCGACGCGTAGTCAGTCGGCGTATCGAAATCATCGGGCAAGCTCGTCGTCTCCGCGAATCCCGAAAAATTTGGTGATCGCGCGGTGTTTCTCCGGCGTGCATTGTAAGCAAGTTATAACACGATCCTACATCTCCGTCAGTGTTGCATCGAGACACACGGGACTCAATCACCGCTATTGCTCCTGCAGAAAAACGAATAAAGTTATTCGGAGTACCCGACGGCTTGCCCGCGAGTCAAGTGTGACTCCACGCCGCGAATGACGTCACGCGCTAAGGTGATCGCTCGTTCAATCCGAGACTGTCTAAACTCTCATGCGAGAGAGACTTATTTGTGAGAATAATAAATAGTGCTGTTTGACAAGTTTGTCTAATCCTGACTTTATTTGTGAGTGCCTACTCCGATCCTTTAGCGATTCTCATAATCGCGTCACGCGCACTCCGGGCTCAGCGCTGGGCCGTTCCGGCGAATCCTCTGGCGAGTGCAATTGACATCTCGAAACAATTGCGACTCGCGCGCTTTCTCATACACAATCAATCAATCAATCAATCAATCAATCAATCAAGCAATCAAGCAATCAATCAAGCAATCAATCAATCAATCAATCAATCAATCAATCAATCAATCAAGCAATCAATCAATCAAGCAAAATCAAATCATTCAATCAATCAATAAAGCAATAAATGAATAAATCAATAAATCAATAAATCAATAAATAATCAATCAATAAATAAATTAAACAATAAATAAATAAATCAAAAAAATAATAAATAAAGATATTATAAATAAATAAATAAATAAATAAATAAATAAATAAATAAATAAATAAATCTATATAGAATGTGAGAAGCCGATTAGCTTAAAACTTGGTGACATTTATGAGTATATGTTCGGCTCGAACTTCTGAGCTCGAATTTCTGAGCCAAACATATACTCATAAATGTCACCAAGTTTCAAGGGTAAACCAAAGGATGATGTCGCTGCCCTAGATATAAAGGTCGATGTTGAATCTTAATAACGCGAAAATACACGACGATGCGCCGCGTAGTGTCTATGTCATTTGTCTGTGTTATGTTATGAAGTTGCTGCTTTCACATTTTGAAATTCGGTCAATTATTTCCCGAAAAAATGAAAAAAAATTACGTTGTTGCTTGCGGCACAGTTTGTGCCAACAACGTCGAACTACGTCAACTGACAGTTGACGTAGTCCTACGTCTAGTTTCCTTCGCTGAATACTTTAACATGAAATAGTACTATATGGTTATCGATATCTGCGTATGCGCATTGCGGACGATTAGGCTTCACTACCTTTCTCTCTCGCACAATTAACGTTTCTCTCTCGCACGATGTCGGACACAGACTCGATGTTCAATGCCTCTTTCATATATGTTCTATTCTAATAGACGTAGTTCTACGTGTTGATGCGGCACAGTTGTTAAAAAGCGCAAGCTAGCTTCGAAATTCTGACCATGGATTCGGATTCAAAAGCTTGAATTACATAACAATTGACTAGATTTTTTAATAAAAAAATGGCAGATCCAATATGGCGGACCCAATATCGCGTGTATGTTTTTTCAAATTGATCCGATTCGCTTGAAACTTGGTACTCGGGGGTTTTTGTGGTCGCTGAGTACGAATCTGATGTCAGTTTTCCAAAATTCAAAATGGCAGATCCAGTATACCCGATGAGTTTTTTGAAAATTGACCAAATTCGCCTAAAATTTGTTACTCGAGGGTTTTCGGGGGTCGCTGAATACGAATCTGACGTCAGATCATAACATAATTACACTGAAAATGCAGTTTTTCCCACATGACTCTGAGAAAGTACAAATCTTATATATATATATATATATTGACGTCCAAAACCACAATAGAGTCAAAGTATATCCATGACTTGATCCTTCTGCAACCAGGGTACCTCCACGTGGTGACGGTGGGCAACGGATTTATTCTGGCGAAATTCCTGGGTTAGATACTTGACGCGTCATGGCAGAGGGTAACAACCTTTTAACGATGCAGTATCGGCGACTGGTCAGGATGGCTTCCGGGGGGCAGATCGACTGTGGATGCGATCTTACGCATTCGGGCCCTCCTGGAGGCCGCGATGGAGCCCGACAGGGTGGTGTTGGGCGTTAGCTTTAATGTAGCTAACGCCTTTAACTCCCTGCCGTGGCCAGTGATAAGAAGGGCGCTAAATCACCACGGCGTCCCTCCTTATCTAAGGGCAGTCATACATGACTACCTCCGGGACAGGAGGCTCTTGTACACCGACCGCGATGGTGTAGTAAGGGTCGGGTTGGTCGTGCGGGGGGTTCCACAGGGGTCAGTACTTGCCCCACTTCTGTGGAACCTGGGGTATGACTACTTCCTCCGGATCGCCCTCCTCCCGGGATGTTGGCTAAACGGCTTTGCCGATGATACATTCCTGGGAGTCGAGGGTGATACTTGGGATGAGGCCCGAGCAAAGGCAAATGTCGCAGTGAGAGCAGTGGTGGCTACGATGCGCAAGTTGGGCCTTAGGGTGGCCCCCCAGAAGACGCAGGCTGTGTTTTTTCTACGACAAGTCTGCGGGGAAGCCGCCCGTGGCCCATATAGAAGTGGAAGAAACCCGTATCTCAGTGGGGGCCAGCATGAAAGTGCTGGGCCTTTGGTTGGCTCCTGGGGTTTCGGTGAGCACTTTGCTTGCCTAACTCCCAGGGCAAAAGGTGTGGCAAATAGCCTGGCAAGGCTGATGCCTAACCTGGGAGGAGCGAGCGGTCGTGCTCGCCGACTATACGCCACGACCGTGCAGGCCGTGATGCTTTACGGCGCCCCAGTTTGGGCGTCAGCTGCGGAAGGGTCACGCGTGATTCAGATGAAGCTGCGTCAAGTTCAGTGTGTGTGTGGTGACGTAATCATACCAGTCGCAGGTATTAGGTTGAAAACCCTAAAAAGGCGAAATTTCTGGGTTAGATACGTATCTATAACGCCGGAATAAATCCGTTGCCCACCGTCACCACGTGGAGGTACCCTGGTTGCAGAAGGATCAAGTCATGGATATACTTTGACTCTATTGTGGTCTTGGACGACAAATATATATATATATATAATATATATATAACTCAAATAAATATATATAAATAATATATAAATAAACTCAAATTTTGGCCACGGCGCTGTTCCGGTTGACATGAAAATTATATATATATAGATATATATATATATAGATATATATGGGATATTCCATGTCAACCGGAACAGCGCCGTGGCCAAAATTTGAGTGGGTTTTTAAAATTTTTTTTAGGGTACAAAATTTATGTAAACATATAAGCTTCGAATACCGAGAGCGCATTTGAAAAAATTCAAAATGGCGGCCTTAGTATGGCGCCTAGAATGCAGAGTCACATAATAAAAATTATAACTTAAAATTTGTAATTGAAAAAATATGGTCATATTCTGCGTCAAATTTGAAGTATAAATGCCCTCTTGCAATTTTTTCGATATAACGCATCCTTTCGAGATAAAAATTCATTAATATCGAAGTGCTGATTAAACTTGGAAGACACGTAACTTGTGCACGTGATAGTAGGTTTTGGGGTCACTGAAAACATATCTGATATGTCAGGTGTGTGTGTGTGTGTGTGTGTGTGTGTGTGTGGTGTGTGTGTGTGTGTGTGTGTGTGTGTGCGTGCGTGCGATGCGTGCGTGCGTCTGCGTGTGTGTGCAAGTAATTGGCCACGTATAAGAACCGAGAAAATACTAAAAAGGCGGTCTGTTACGGGAGATACTAATACTGCACAGTAGTCATCGTTCTGTCGCTGTTGAGTACCTAAAAATTAATAATTGCTTACTTTCATTCACTACACAAGCGTGTGAATTCTGAATTTTCGGTACAGGGGGAGCATTGGCAAACTTGTTTGACAGAGACTTATTAACTTTGTTATATTCTCCCTTACTGTAGTAAAAAAACGATATACTTTGAAATTTGCCTTTTGCCCAATGGAAGAGATCATGTGGTGTTAAAATAGCTTCTGTGGACTTTGCTTGAAGACTTGCACGCGTAGCTTCCCTTTTTAAAATAGCTCCTACACCATCACATACTCCTTTTCCATGCGCAGTTGCATGAAAATGCCATTCTGCCTCAATGTCAAAATCGTCTTTATGATGTGCGAGATTACACATTTGATAACGATTTTTATAGTGTTGTTTTGCACCACAGCGCACCACAGTTTTGTGTTTCTTCGGAGTGCACGACACACGATACTACTGCTGTGTACACAATGCAAAAGCAATTAATGCAAGAGATTAAAAAATTCTGTCCCAATGCCTATAAAATAATCTATGTAACGGATGGTGCAAAACAACACTATAAAAATCGTTATCAAATGTGTAATCTCGCACATCATAAAGACGATTTTGACATTGAGGCAGAATGGCATTTTCATGCAACTACGCATGGAAAAGGAGCATGTGATGGTGTAGGAGCTATTTTAAAAAGGGAAGCTACGCGTGCAAGTCTTCAAGCAAAGTCCACAGAAGCTATTTTAACACCACATGATCTCTTCCATTGGGCAAAAAGCAAATTTTAGAGTATATCGTTTTTTTACTACAGTAAGGGAGAATATAACAAAGTTAAGAAGTCTCTGTCAAATAGGTTTGCCAATGCTCCCCCTGTACCGAAAATTCAGAATTCACACGCTTGTGTAGTGAATGAAAGTAAGTAATTATTAATTTTTAGGTACTCAACAGCGACAGAACCGATGACTACTGTGCCAGTATTAGTATCTCTTGTAAACAGACCGCCTTTTAGTATTTTTCTCGGTTCTTATATCGGTTGGCCAATTACTTGCACGCATGCATGCACGTGCACACACACGCAGACGCACGCACGCACGCACGCAACGCACGCACGCACGCACGCACGCACGACACGCACGCACGCACACACACGCACGCACGGCACACACACACACACACACACCTGACATATCAGATTTGTTTTCAGTGACCCCAAAACCTACTATCCGTGCACAAGTTACGTGTCTTCCAAGTTTAATCAGCACTTCGATATTAATGAATTTTTATCTCGAAAAGGATGCGTTATATCGAAAAAATTGTAAGAGGGCATTTATACTTCAAATTTGACGAAGAATATGACCATATTTTTTTTCAATTACAAATTTTAAGTTATAACTTTTTATTATTATGTAACTCTCTGCATTCTAGGCGCCATACTAAGGCCGCTTGAACTTTTTCAAATGCGCTCTTCGGTATTCAAAAGCTTATATGTTTACATAAATTTTGCACCCTAAAAAAATTTTTAAACCCACTCAAATTTTGGCCACGGCGCTGTTTCGGTTGACATGGAATGTCCCATATATATATAAGATTTGTACTTTCTCAGAGTCATGTGGAAAAACTGCATTTTCAGTGTGATTATGTTATGAATTGACGTCAGATTTGTATTCAGCGACCCCGAAAACCCTCGAGTAACAAATTTTAGGCGAATCTGGTCAATTTTCAAAAACTCATCGGGTATATTGGATCTGCCATTTTGAATTTTGGAAAACTGACATCAGATTCGTACTCAGCGACCACAAAAACCCCCGAGTACCAAGTTTCAAGCGAATCGGATCAATTTGAAGAAACATCCGCCATATTGGGTCCGCCATATTGGATCTGCCATTTTTTTTATTAAAAAATCTAGTCAATTGTTATGTAATTCAAGCTTTTGAATCCGAATCCACGGTCAGAATTTCGAAGCTA